>NW_004797715.1:2036-20741 GCF_000002075.1 Aplysia californica | reverse complement strand
CCCGCTACCCAAGGGTGGCAGTGGCCCTGGCGAAGAGCACACTCTTCGGGGCTCCGAACATTTCGAACGGATAGGCTACCACACACACACACAACAACAACAACAAAACCAACAATGCGCTACTTTTGATTGAGACCCCAGATGGGAATGGTTTGTTTTCTTTATCTTGATCAGTCCTGCCTAAGTCGGCCACCTGTCTTATACGGCCACTTTTCTCCTTGACAATGGGTGGCCGTCTTACACAGGTTTGACTGTATATATATATACAGTAGTCTCCGCCTAAGATCCCACCGTTTACGATCCCGGTTCGCTGAAGATCCCGCTGTTTTAAGAAAACAGAATTTTTACTATACAAAAGTCACCCTTAAGATCCCGCTCTGATTCACTATGAAGGTCTACATTCGGCTAAGATCCCGCATTTCAGATCATAATTTGCGGAACAAAAACCCGGGCGGGACAGCCAATCAACCAAGAGTGAAAAGTTGAGATCAATAAACTGTCCGTCGCGTCAAAGATCAGCCACTATCGTGAATGTGATCACATACACGTTGTAAAACTCGATGAAGAGATACAATGTTTGCCCCAGACGGGATCTCACCGGGGTGTGAACTGACCGACACGTTTGTTTTCACCGAACATCGCACTCACACCTGAGCTATCCCCCTAAACTTACATCACTCGCTGGGTGGGTAGGGCCTACACGTTCGCTCCAGGTGGGATCACATTGAACTGTGAACTCTTCCTTGACCATTGCAGAAGTTGTCTCTACTCCCGAATTTGCGAGACAGACTGAATTTTAATTGGTGTGTTCACAACGTAATGGTGTGTAACGACAAAGGCGGTTTGGGGGTGGGGGGGTGGGGTGGAGATTCGGCCAGAGATGGAATGCTATAAAAATTTTTACAGGTAAGGGGAGGGGCAACTGGATAAGCGTAGATCTTGAGACTCATGATAGGATAATAAGTGAAAATGGCACGCCTCATGCCACTATGCACCGTGATAGGTCATCAAGGTTAACCACTCTTTGCTCGCCATATGCCATAAACCCACCAAGCGGTCACGTCAGTTCATTTTAGAGTGGAGGGAGACCATTTTACCGATTGTGAGCCTTAGCATGGGTCACCATAGATTCTTCCCCGGGTTCGTCGGTTAAGATCCCGGTTCGCCTAAGATCCCGCATTTCCTTGCTCCCGAGCACCGGGATCTTAGGCGGAGACTACTGTATACCAGGTATGTACTGTTTCTCACAAAAAAGGAGATATTTTATTGAGCAACTTTATCTTTTCAGTGGGATGTAGAATCCCCCTACATCCAAAGTTTGCCCTGATTAGCAGGGTTGTTAAGCAACTTGCCTTCTTAATGATCTGAATTGACCAACAGAGGTGTAAAATAAAATATTAGCTTTCATTTTTCAATCAGCCATGAGAGCCCATTGGCCAAATTTATAACTACAGCCACACTTAAGGTGTTACAAGGCTGAGAGAAGCACCCATCAAGTGTGTTCACACTACCAGGAAATGTTGTTCATCTGCTAAGGTACAGATTCTATGACAAGGTATTGTTTTGAAAATTTTATCTTGTGTTTTTTCTTCATTCAGTTTCCAGTTCAATGATGTGTGGTTCATATTTCTATCTTTAAAAATAAGAAAGTTCAAAGCCTTTTTCATGACCCATCCTAATTTTCATGAAGTTCTCAAACTAATTCACCTCTAGCCACTCTAGGGGACCGTACAGTGCAAATTAATTGGCCTCTTGAAGTAGGGTTGACTTTGATGCCAAGACAAGTCTTAGTTTGTAGTACCGGGTAGCTTAAATGAAGGAGGGAGAAGGGAAAAGATAGAGGGTTCACCCAATTTATTTCCAACATTATTTGCTTGTTAGATTTCACTAGGTCCACAAATACATATAATATATTCAGATGAAGAAAAATGTTTTGTTTACATATATATAGACATAATATGTATATAATAGCAAGAGACCTTTTACTTTTACTTTCTACAGTTTACTTTATTCGATGATGATATCATTTTATACGTACATAGAGAAAAAAAGATGACTTGAACAATATTTAATTGGAAATACAGTAGTCTCCGCCTAAGATCCCGGTGCTCGGGAGCAAGGAAATGCGGGATCTTAGGCGAACCGGGATCTTAACCGATGAACCCAGGGAAGAATCTATGGAGACCCATGTTAAGGCTCACAATCGGTAAAACGGTCTGCCTCCACCCTACAATGAACTGGCGTGACCCCTTGGTGGGTTTATGACGTATGGTGAGCAAACAGTAGTTAACCTTGATGACCTATCACAGTGCATAGTGGCATGAGGCGTGCCTTTTTCACTTATTGTCCTATCATGAGTCTCAGGATCTACGCTTATCCAGTTGCCCCTCCTCTTTACCTGTCAAAAATGTATAGCTTTCCATCTCTGACCGAGTTCCCCCCCCCCTCCAAACCGCCTTTGTCGTTACACACCATTACGTTGTGAACGTACCAATTAAAATTCAGTCTGTCTCGCAAATTCGGGAGTAGAGACAACTGCTGCAATGGTCAAGGAAGAGTTCACGGTTCGATGTGATCCCGCCTGGAGCGAACGTGTAGGCCCTACCTACCCAGCGAGTGATGTAAGTTTAGGGGGCGAGCTCAGGTGTGAGTGCGATATGTGAGGAAAACAAACATGTCGGTCAGTTCACACCCCCGGTGTGATCCCGTCTGGGGCAAACATTGTATCGCTTCATCGAGTTTTACAACGTGTATGCGATCACATTCACGTTAGTGGCTGATCTTTGACGCGTCGGACAGTTTATTGATCTCAACTTTTTACTCTAGGTTGATCGGCTGTCCCGCCCGCGTTTTTGTTTAGCAAATTATGATCTGAAATGCGGGATCTTAGCCGAATGTAGACCATCAGAGCGGGATCTTAGGGGTGACTTTTGTATAGTAAAAATTCTGTTTTCCTAAAACAACGGGATCTTAAGCGAACCGGGATCGTAAGCGGTGGGATCTTAGGCGGAGACTACTGTATTTATATTTTCCTGGCAAAGCAAAAATAGCACCACAGACAGAAATTTGCCAGTAAGTTGTGTAAGCCTGCTTGCATAACCCAAAATGTTTCTTATCTTCCATGGAATATTTTTTCCTCTACGAAGTCATCTAGGAAATAAAAGGAGCCAAGAAGGATATAATATATATAGTTATGAGTTATACAGTCAAGCATACACTTAGCGAACATGCACATAGCCAACTGATTTCAGGCCTCGAATTTTTTCTTTTATCCTTTGTATTTAAACATGGTTATAGAGAGAGAAATTCTTATATAATTATAACTAAAAGATTTCCGTACTCCTCTGTTTTGCTATGTGCTGTGCTAGGCTGTATACTGTGATTTGAAAACCAAAATAAAAAGATAATTTACAAGATCAAATCTCCCAAAAGAAAAAAGTGGAGATGCAATGGAGGGCTTGCAAGTGTGTGAAAAACAAAAGGTAATAATTTTATTGATCAGTTTCATGTAAAATTAGAAGTTTTACATTTTTCAAATAGATCTGTATGGCAAGCAACAAGAACTAACACTGGCAGTATTAATCTCAAGATCATATAACTGTTAATGCCATTCATTTGGAAAGGGCAAAAACAACAGACAACGAACAAAAAATAAATTACCAATGAAAAGATGTAAATTTTTTTTTTTTAGTAAGTAATGAAAAGAAAACGTCACACAATTATCTGTAAAACAGTTGCGGAGGACTCAGCAGGATTCACTTGGAGAATACATAACAGTCCACAGGATCAGAAACAACAAAATGGCACTTATGATAAAAGGTGGAAATCAGGGAACACAAATATTTCCTGATTTTTTTTATCATGATCTTTTAAGCTTTCAGTAAGTAAACCAAAAGTCTGATATTCATATTCTATATTCAGACAAAATAATTAGTATTTAAGAAAAAACAGATTAAGTAGCTTCCCTGAATATCTGGTTCAAGCAGAAAATATAGATCTACAGGCATACAATGAACTCGAACTCGAAAACTACAACTGCAAAGGGAGTTCAAAGAGTAGGTTTTACACAAGTCAAATACAATAATTGTAGTAACTGGCTGGCCTACATTTACAACAAGCAAAACAGCTTGTGATATAGTGACTTTAAAACATTTGTTTCTATTTCTTCACGGAACAAAATTCAGACAACGAATTTGGTCTTTTATTCTTTGTATCTAAACATATTCATAGAGAAATTCTTATGACTAGATAATTTCCACACTCCGCCGTTTAGCTATGTGTGTGCTAGACTACATTATATTGTGCTTTGAAAACCAAAATTTTTTTTTAATTCAAAGAGTCAAATCTGTCATATTCCATATTCAGACAAAATAATTAGGATTCAAGAAAAAAAAGACCAAGTAGCATCCCTGAATAATTTGTGGTTAAAGTTGACAAACTACAGGCTTAAAATAAACTCAAACACATAGAATACAACTGCAAAGGGAGTTCCAAGAGTAGGTTTTGCACATTCAAATACAATAATTGTAATAAACGGCCTATATTTCAATGAGCAAAACAGCTTGTGAGAATAAGAATTATTTTAGAATTACAGTATCACATGGATAGGTCGAACACAGAAGACTTGAAATCATGCATCCGACTCATGTTACAAGAGAGTAAAACACCACAAAAAAGGAGGATGAATTAAGGATGATAGATGTTTGATAGGAAAGAAGAGGCAAACTATACAACACCCTCTAATCACCCATGTGCAATACATGTACCAAGAATATAAAGCAGTATACAGTCTACATTCCCCCTTTCTTCTTGATTGCCAACAGATATAGTTTCTATTTCATGACACAGTCAAATCTATTTAAATTTCAACAATCCACTGATAACAGCGTTGACTATATGAACAACCCCAGGTTTGAAAAAAAATACTTTCATCATATACCAACCCAGCGTGAAGCACCATAAAGAATGAATTATATATGTGTATATATGTGAGGCAGCCTGGTGGAATCAGGCTCTCGTCAATTTTTGGGCATGTAGAGTTATTGATATCATCTTAAAGCTTGTTCACTTGTCTTTATTTGGATGAAAAAAATATCCATTTATCTTGAATACAAGTCGAGATATTTTTACGAAAGAAGGAGGTGGGGGTCACTTGTTTTCAGAGGTAAAATTAGTGAGAAAATGGCCGCCAAAGATTAGTTATTTCCTTCGCTTAAGAGTCCGTGGTAACTGAAAATTTACATTTTTGTGCCTTTAATCAACGCTTTTAAGAATAATCTATCCAGAAATTAGTTCTTTAATGGGCATGAAAGGTGTTGAGCCAAAAACAAAAATTTGATAAAAATTCACAAACCTGCGGAAAAATGCAGGTTTCTTCACTTTGATTATTTTGACAAGAGCCTGATTCCACCACACTGCCTCACATATATTGTATATATTTGAATCAAGTTTTGACAATAAACAACATCTGACTAAGACCACAATGACTCGACAGCATAAACTATCACTATCAGTCCTTTGTAGTTGGGAAATACAATGGCTACCAGTGCAAGATGTAATGAATTCAGACTAGCAAAAACAACTCTAAAGTCATGAACAGTACATTAAAAGAAAAAGAAAATACATAAACATGTATTAAATTATGGCACAGCTTATTAAACCTTCCTTTAAGAATATGTCCTTTGCAGCTGTAGTCCCATATAATCGTGGTATTCAAAATTAAAGGAAAGAAAACATTGAACCCAGATATATCATATTGATATCCTACAACAGAACAAAAGCTCCTTGAGAATGCCTTCACTAGTGTAAAAGAATGTGCGTTCACAATCACACATAGGTCTACTTCTATTGAAGATAGATGGGTGGGGTTTTTTTCATCAAAAGCAAGACAAATGAACAAGCTTTGAGATGATATCAATGCATCCACATGCCGAAAAACTGACAAGTGCCAGATTCCACTGCATTGCGACACATTTCATTTACAAGGGTCAGATTGCTGAGTGTCCATAAAATCAAACCTAAATTTCAAAATCTCAAATTGCAAGGTTACAAGAGATAGCTGCATAAAGTGAGAAGCAGCTGTAATTAGCATCCTTACTCTACTGCACAGTTGTCATATGTTCTAATGAAATCATTGTATAAGATGGCCAAACATTATGAAAAATCACTAACTGGACTTGACATACCTCAATTTCTTTCAATAATTCCTATTTGAACATGTCTAGTAGTATGTATGTCTGTTATGTAGGCCTACATCTTATTTCAACTGAGCCCATATTTTGTTCAGTTTCTCCATTATGTTGCTTTAGGCTAAACGCTGTTCTCCTGCTCCATCCACTTTCTGTGCCTATCTGTTTATGTTTTAATTTGAAGGCGTCACATGAAACACAGGATAAGTCCATTCCAAGACAAAATCACGGTCTTAACATACAGTTGTACCTCTGTAGAATATCTTATGAAATTAATGAAGAAAAAAAAAAACTAAGTCATTCACAGACTATTTTTAAAAACAGTAAATCAAGTTAAGAACAAGCCAAATCCATCATTTTAAAAGTAAAAAAAACCCAACAGGTTAAGTCGCGGTAGGATTAATGTGACTTGCCAGTTTTTTACTCGACCCCTTCATTAGTTATCACCATTCTCAACCTCCATGGACCAGATCACGTGCCTGAACATGGTGCACTAGGTACCTGGCTTTAAACTTTAAGCCTCAGCATTCAATGCTGTAAGTCTAGCTTTTAAATGAAGGGAGCTCTGATGTAGGCTACTGATCCTGTAAGATTGACGTGTGTCTTATCCATCTTTACCTTCTCTATCGCTTCCTTTCCCCCTTTCTTTTTGATTGCTAACTGTAATAGTTTCTATTTCATGCCATAGTCAAATCTATTTCAACAATCCACTGATGAGAGCGTTGACTATGTGAACAACCTGAGGTTCGAAAAAAAATGCCTTCATCAAACTAACATAGCATGAAGCACCATATGGAATGAATATATGTATTGTGCTGCGGTTAAACTAAACCATTGGAATTTGAGTCAAGTTTTAACAATAAACAAAATCTGACTCAGACCCCAATGACTCGACAACATAAACAAAATTACAAACATTTGATTCATAGTTCAAGAAATACAAAATAAAGAGAAGCTAAACAGACAAAAAATGACTGAGAAGCTAAACTTCTTCAGTCACTACATATTTATATTATATACAACACAAGTTTCCAAAATGAAGACCATTTTTAAGTGTTTAAATGGCTAATATCACTGTGATAAATGAAATTATTCACCAAGTACCCAAAAACATTATAATCTCCTATAAAAAGCAGCAAGCTTAGTTTTCTTCAGATTAACTTACCTTCCCATTTTTTTATGCTAAGGAATTAATAGATTTTGGTAACTGAAAGAATAGTAAAGCTTACATGACATGTATTTATGGGATGGCAAAATTATTTAACAATCTGGGAAAACATTGGTAAGACCCATAAGTATCCAGACCCTAATTAAGCATAATTTATAGTTGACTGCCAATGAGAAAAATAGACTTGCAGAACTGATAATAAAACAATAATCCAAATTCTGTGAATAGTTGAATGAAACACTAGAAGTAGAAGTTTAAAGAAAACTCTTAGAAACTTTAAATATCACATAAGTTTTTTCTCATCTTGTTTCGGGAAATAAGTTCCATCACTTGGGAATTTGGTTGAAATAAATGGACATAGAAAAACCAATAGCCCTGCTGATCCAAAAATTTCATTCATAGTATTCTGAAGGCCCAGTGAGTAATCTACAATTCCTTTTTTCTTTTCATATTTAACTTGGCCTTTCAGTAGCTGGTCTATCTGAAGGATGAAGAGCCATACCAGAAATAAGGTAACAAAACCTCCGAGGGAAGTCAGAGCTGTTATAAAAAATTCATAAATTGTGTAGTAACCAAAGCATAGACCAAAATGAGGTGCCATTAAAGACGGAATGGTGGACCACGTAAAGCCCCCTTTCGTTGCCAAAACAAATTCCCAATTATAAATATTGCAGTATACTGCAGCAATACTGGCGTAAAATGTCATGCAGATGAAGTATCGCTGATTCTGAAATCCAATGCAGTAGCCTGCGAAAAAGCAGTGGTGGTCTCTCTTCAGTATGCAAGTGTTACAGAGTTTACAGTGGTGTGAACGAGGCGGAGAATTCCTCTGGCATTTCTCACAGAATTTCCAGTCAGAAGCATTTACAACCTCACCCCTTGAATAGTTCAGACTGTTTGTAGTGACATCACTCATCATGATTAGAATCATATAGGTGTAAATGATTACTGCGAGGGCTAATGCCACAGTTAGGTGATACTTAAACACAGGAGCATTCCATGAGTCTTCGTGATATGTTGGAAAAACGATGAAAAACTCATAAAACAAAGTGAACAGTCCGCCAGACCAGAAGAATACAACCACAGGCCAGTCCTCCCACGTCTGAGGAAGGTGAAGCATTGTTGAAGCAACTTCCTGAAAAATAAGCATGCAAAAAAAAAAATCAATATCACTGATCAGTAATCAAAACCATTCAAGGCTACTAAAAAAAAATCAGTTCGTGCAAATATTTCACACAAATGTAAGACATTCTTTTCTGGGAAAGTTTACTATTTCGAAACAAAAAAAGAAGACGTAGAGAGACAGTTCCATGGTTACATAAGAATGTGGCATAGAAAGACCCATTATGTTTGCTTCTACTACTAATTAATTGTTACTTATATTACACAATATGTAATAACCATATCCTTGACACATCCTTTATGCAACAGCAAAGTAGGCTACATTCATTTGCAAGAAAATCATTGGTTATTGTTTTTTTTAGCTTTTTGAGTTTTTTAAACATTGCAGTTATCTCCACGTTTAACTTAAAATCAAATTGAGGCCTCAACATTTGTCATTTTTCCATCCCCTAACACAAGAAACAGTCACAACATTCACATCTTTTAGTCTAGAAAGTCATCTTAGTATTAGCGTCTTAACCATTAGCCACTTTGACATTCAGGTTTTGATAAAAAAGCCAGAAAATATATACGGCACGCACGCACTGACTGAAATAAAAATACAGTGAGACTAAATTATATTTGTTTCTTTTCCTCTATTACAACAAATAATCTCTATTTAGTATATATATAATAAATATTGTTTATAGTAGACTTTTGTTAAAAGCTGCGGCCCAAATGGCAAGTCGGCAGGAAAAAACGTAAAAAGAAGATTTACATCCCTGCATATTAATATATATATTCTCTTTCTCCTGATATTGTTCTTCAGTGTCTACTAACTCTAGGCTTGTGATGTATCCTCATGAGTTTCGTTTTTCCATATAGGGATCTTGTAAGCAATAAATATCCTGTCAAGTAAATCTCTCACAGGTAAGTAATAGTAATATTAATATAATTACACGCCCTGGATCAAATCTTTGGAGATCAGTTGAAACTGTGGAAAAGCTGCTCCCTTATTTTGCATTCTTCATGGACAAAATTACATAAAAAATCAGTGGCATTTGGTATAAATTGTCTGCCTATGTTGACACTTGCCAGAAGAAGTGTGTGTGTGTGTGTGTGTGTGTGTGTGTGTGTGTGGGAGTGTGTGTGTGTGTGTGTGTGTGTCTGTATGTGTGTGTGTTTGTGTGTGTGTGTGTGGGAGTGTGTGCGCGCGCGCGCGTGTGTGTGTGTGTGTGTGTGTGTGTGAAGAAATAGCCTTCTGAAATAAAAGACAGAAGAACATTACATATATATTATATTTTAGTTTTAGTAACGTTTTACGGCGCTCACAACTGCATAAGGTTATATGAGCGTCAAGGGGTGGATGTCAACAGAGAAGTCCAAACGGGGATTCAGGAAGCGCACACATATATATACATTAAACATAATATATATAAGCTCACCTGAAGGCTTTGTTTTGAAAATAAACTCCTCACACTGAGACTGTTCAAAATTATGCAACATTTTTTTCCATTGTCTACAAAAGCTACCAGACATAGGATGGGGGGGGGGGGGGCTCAGTAGCTCAACAAAATGGCATTCACATGTCAACCCAGAGGTCAGGGGTTCAATCCACGCCAGCATCAGCTTTTTTTTTCTTATGTGTTTTCTACATCTCTAGATCCTATGGCATTGGATAATTGTGCACAATTTGTTGTGCATAAATAGTAGTAATAATAGTATTAAAAATAATAATAATAATAATAAATAGCATTTATAGCACACACCCTCGGTTAACGAGGGAGCGGTGGTGGAGTGTTTAGTGTGCTCATCTCCCAGGCGGAAAGTGCGGGTTCGAGCCTCAGTTCGGACACAGATTTTTTCACCCCCCTCCTGCCCACCCAGCAGTAATGGGTACCTGACTTCGAGTTGGGGAAGTAAAGGCGGTGTGGAAAGAAACTGGCCACCCTACCACAATGTGCCGAAGGCCCAGGAAGTTGTCTCACTAACAAGGCAATCCCAAATGTCCAGATCGGATGTGGGAATAACTTTACTTTTACACCCAGTTAACAGCAAGCTCAATGCATTTTACACTATACAGTCGAACCTGTGTAAGACGGAATCGCTAGGGAACCAGAAAAAATTATGTCTTAGACATTTTCCGTCTTAAATAGGGGAATTTAGGGGGAGTTGGAGGTTGGGGGGGGGGGGGGTCAAAAGCCCAGCCCATTGGATCAAGGATCGCTTGTCCGATCGGCAAGCAGTGGTCAAAACTTCACACTTCTCAATTGCTATCCTGTCTGATAATGACATGTATCAGTCTTACTTATCCAATTACCACAAGTGCTTGCCTTTCATCTATAGGACCACTGTTTGACCTATTCAAAACAGAAACGTTTGAACATCTCCTTTGCTTCCACCCTTAGCCCCACCCACCAATGCCATCCCTCACTGCCATCATGGTAACAACGTTTCAAGGAACTCTTTTTTCGGCTGGCCGTGTAATCAGGGCGGCAGGCATTGGTCAATCTAATTTCACACCTCTGACTTCTGGCTACCCAGGAAAGTTTCCATTGTGACTTGCTACTCGAGCACTCTCACGGGCAGTCGTGAGATTTCACAACCACACTACACTGACCATCTGCATTGCTCAGGGCTCACATAATGGGGTAACATCTACCCCCAAATTGCACCCCTACTCCCCTTCCTCACCCAGCGGCATGGCCATAGCATTAAGTTTAGAGCTGGCAAAACCAAACTTGCGAGTTTAGTTTCAAATCAGGGCTGAGCGGGCAAAGCATTTTCCAACTTAGATAGGTGAAACCCTCGGAAGGGAGCGGATTTTTTTTTTCGTTTCCGCGTTGGACAGGTTTCCGTTTTTTTCGGGTAATTAAAGATGAATATATCAAGGGGTGAGTGTGGAGATTCCGTTAAGACAAGTTTCTGTTAAGGCAGGTTCGACTGTGTATTTACCCCAGCTGACCAAATAACACTCAGAAACATTCTCAGCTTCCTGGGAAGCACACAGTGCAAGCAGCTGATTAAGCGCTCAAACACAAACAAACTGACAAGATCTTTCTCTGTCTATAGCTGGGTAGGCTACCCATTCCCACCTGGGTGAAGTGAGGAAAATTTGTGTAGAGTCTTTCCCAAGGACACAACATCGGGTCCCTGACAGGATTCGAACCCACGACCATACCGTTGCCAGTCCAAGAGCCTAACGACTAGGCCACTGAAGCCATATATATATATTATAAAAATCACCAGCATTGCGTGAGATGAAGATCCTACATTTACAGTCAGTTACTCCCTGAACTCTGGTAAGGTATGAGAATCTAAGGAGAACAAATAGCCTAATAATAAACTGGAACAGAAAGTTATAGGCTGAATTCTTAATTCAAATAGCAGGCAATTTATGTCTATCTATAGGCTTGTCCCTATATTCTGGATAATTCAAGATCGTCTTTGATCAGGTCCAGTTTTAGGTTCTTTTTTTTTTCGCTTGTCCTCACATGCTTTCTGACTCAACAATTATATATTAAACCTGGTTGTTAAGGGATCTATCCTCAGCATTATTCCACTTTCTAGCGTTTTATTCTGTCTGCAGAATTCTGGTAATACAGCAGATTTGGCAACCATATTTCCAGTATAATTAGGCTATTATTTTCCATAAATCAAAAGATAATCTTAACCATAAAATTGCAAAGCATCAAGTTATGGGATAACACCCCCCCCCCCTTTCCCCACCCTGGATTTTATCAATACAGGGGATGGGGGGTTGCATACCTCCAGATTTTTGTAACTCACAGGGACATCCCCACCCTCCTGAGTAATTGTATAGAGGGAAAATGATAAAACAAAATGTCATGTGAAGAACTACAACCCTAACATATGGATATGTGGTAGTCAAATATGAATCATACCTCTCTGAATACTACAAATCTGGATAAAAGATTTGATCCAGAATGGAAATATACCATGAAAACATGTCTCGACAGAATCTCCTTGCTCCCCCCAAGACAAATTCCTCTATGACTAGGCCTACCTCTATTATAACCTGCTCAATGTGGAAATGAAAAGAGAAATTCTTTCCCTTCAAAGAGTTTTGACCTTCTCAAAGGTATAAAATGCTTTGCTGGCTCTACTCTAATTTGAAACAAAATTACTGAGTTTGGTTCCATTGGTTCAAGTTTAAACTCTTACACCCTTTACAACGTCCCTCCAGAAAAGTAAACGAGAAACAGGGGCAGCTATTGAATAGCTGTTACCCCATCCGTATGAACCATGAGCGGTGCAGTTGGTCAGGGTGGGGTGGGCATGGGTGAGAAATCTCACCATTGCTCACGTAAAAAAGCTCGAACGACCCTCCAGCACAGAAAATTTCCAAGGTAGCCAGAGATGTGAAACTAATTTGACCAATACCTGCACTACAGCCAGCTTATAAAAGTGTTCTTCAAATCATTGTTACATATGTTGGGGAGGGGTGGAAAAGGCAGCGGGGCTCTTTGGAAATTGCCTTCCTGTTTGTTTACATTAGAAACAGAAGTGATTGCTAAGGACAAAAGTGGCCATGTCGGCTAAGTGAACCCTACCACATCAGCCAACAGGTAATATTATTCTGCCTTTTTTGTATTAAAAATTTATTTTGGCCGGATTGAACTTTGGAGATGTGTATTAATGTGCACTAGCCTGGGGGGTTTCAGGGGGGCTTGCCCCACATGCCGTAAAACGTAGAATGATACATCTTCCTGATTGGCTGCTAATTTTAGAAATGAGATGTCTTCACTTCCTGGGATACCAACAGACTATTTTAAGAAGACCGTGGAGGTACCGAATGAAATGACGAGTTTTCGGTAGTATGTTAACTCATTCACTACGCCGAGCCGTGGGGGGCAGCGCGGCTAAAGTGCCGTCAGTACGCTGCTGGAGCACCGACCTATAATTCTGGCTTAGATTTTATTCCAATCCACCTATCCATGTTGAAATTTAAAAGGTTATAATATAACACTGACTTCCGGGTCAAGCGTTTCCATCGAAAATCGGAAGTTTAGATTCACTTTTGAAACGCGATTTCGTAGTTTATGCGACTTTGTTTTATCGCGAAGCCCATATTATAGCCCAGACACCAGTCTTAGTACTTTTACACAACAAAATGTATCATTATTTTTCTCACTAAAGAAATGTAGGTCTCTTCTTTATAATATTGTTGATACTATTGGACTCATATTGCCAGAGCACTGTTATTGAGAAATCAATATTTTTGAGTGCTAGATGTAGGTCTAGATCTAAATAGTCAAAATATTTTTTTCTCCCCAAAATCACTACTTTTTGGTGAAATTACACAAAATGTACAACTCAAGACATGTATACGTTTATTCCAAATGCAATTCTGAATAATTTCATATAAGATATGAGAGTTTTTTTTCTGTTTGTGAACGCATTTTGGCCTTTTTTCAAGATTATAAAATTTGTTTTATTTATTTTCATTATCGGAAGTTATGATCCAAATGTACATATATTTTTTGGAATGTAAGCAAATAACTGCAATTTTTTCAATAGTTTCCAGTTTATATTCATTTATGGTTATTTTGATGTATCATTTGACAAGGTGCAAACATATTTTTTTAGTTTCACCAAAGATTATTTGTTTTTTATTTTCAAATTTTATTGCATAATCGCCTCTTACAGGAACCAAAGTTGAAAAACACACAAATAAATATTACAGATGTATTCTACAAACCATGCTGAAAAATTTGGTATATAATATGTTGATATTTATTTGAATTTGTGGCCCCAAAGACCTTTGAACTGCGCACTAGTCATCATTTCATTTCGCTCTCCCGAAAAAAATTCGTCCACCAGCCGAAAATAATACGTAGCGAATGAGTTAATAATATTTTGGAACTCCTAGTACTTGGACATGATGGAAGATCACTTCAATCTAGATCGTTGAAGCTCAGAACAGTAAGATTAAGAACGCTGATGCTTGAAATTAAAACACTGTAAACGCAAAGACAATAACCGCACGAAAACTGCCGTAAAGACGCTGGAGGATTAGATCTACCCATCCCCCCACCCTCCCGTATGCTTCATCACTAATATAAAACATTAAAAAAACAAACTACAAAGCAACAAATTATAATTTATGGGACAAACTGTTGGTCAGTCGGGAGGAGGAGAAGAGAAGGAAAAAAAAAACCTTCCGGGACCAGGATTCGATCCCACACTCATAAAATAATTGCATGACTTCAAACACAGACACACTGTCCATTCGCCCATCAGAACTTCCAACAGTGAGAGGTAGATTTTTAATTAAGCTTGATATAGACACTTCTATGTGTATACACTGATTCCAGGTCAGCAGTCATGTGCCTCTCATACGGCCCTACTAACCAATCTGGCAGCATCTGCACACCCTCTGTCAAAGCTCCGAATGTTCCATCCACTTACAGTGGACTCCAGGCCACGCAGGACTGGCTGGGAACGAGGAAGTTGACAGCATCGCCAAAGAAGCAACAGTGTTTACCCAGAGATAGACACGCAGATCGATTTCTCGACAGCTAAAGCCGTCATCCAACGGTCGACTGGCGCAAAGTGGAAGAGAGAGGCGAAACCCAAACTGCCGTTTGCCCAGAAGCCACATACCAGCTTGAGAGGCCTCGCTCAGATGACAGGACCGCTGGCTTCTCTCCCAAATGAGAACTGGTGGAAAAGCTGACATCATATCTCCACAAAATTGCGCCAGCAAACAACCCAGATTCATCCTGTCTAGCCTGCAAGGAGGAGGACGAAACTATGGACCATTTGTTCCTGAGATGTCCCACCAACTATCGTGCCAGAACTCGTCTGCTGGGACATTTCAGTAACTCACTTTCAGCCCTTTTTAAGGACCCCCTTGCCATGCATGCTGTCGGCATCCCTGAACGTTTATGACGCCACAGCGCTGAAGAAAGAGAGTCGAGATCTTTGATGCCATGCGGTTGGCTCTAGATGTAGTCAAGCGATCGGAAGGGTATCCTGGTCTGACGTCAAACAAGATGGTTATCTTACCTAAAAATAGTTTGTGTCGTACTACATTTAATCGCATATGTGTGCTTGCCCCCCTGATGGTGAGGGATTTGAGGGGGTTTGCCACCTGTTAGTGGGGGGGGGGGGGGGGGGGGGGGCAGGGTCCCTGGCAAAAATAATAATTTAAGGAAGTGGCTATTCTCACCCGCCCGGAAGTTCTCGCAAGATCTACTCCTCCCCTCTTCTCTCTCTCTCTGTCTCTTTCTGAATACTGTCTATCGGTGTGGACAATCAAATTGACCAAAACAAAGTTTAAAAATTATGTTAAAACACAAAAGTAAATTAATTTGGTTGTCTACAAAGATGCTACGGCCATTTAACTTTTCGAATCGAGCCGAACTACGCGGGTCGCCATTTTCTTTTGCCCGGAAGTTCTCGTGCTACTCCTCTCTCTCTCTCTGTCTCTGTCTCTCTCTCCACTGCCCACAGACAAAATTGTACGCTTTTAGTAGGCTACAGTTGTAATGGAACGTTTGTTCACGGCACAGAATTCTACAATTTTTCTATTATCACAGTGTAGAATTCTGTGGTTTAGGGTGAACGCAAAATTTGTTGGCCTAGATCTAGGCTATAACGGTGAACGCGCACCAGGTGAGAATAGAGGTGGCCATAATTTTTTTTTAAACACAATCCTCACGTTTACATAGAAAATTATCAATTTCACTGTCACAATGGCAGCCAATGGAACGGGAAGACAATTTCCAAAGAGCGTCGCTGCTGTTACTCATTGGGCAAATTTGTGGTGAGACTAACGCTTCTTTTATTAAGGTTAAGGCTTCTAAAATCTAGATCTAGATCTAGATTTAGATCTAGAATATAGAAATTATATAGATCTAGATCTAGATCTAGATCTATATCTATATCTAAATCTAGATTTATCTATGGAAGAGGCTAGCCGTACTTAAGTACGGCTAGACTCACAGTCTAGCCGTACTTAAGTACGGCTAGACTTACAGTCTAGCCGTACTTATTCTTAATATGATGGCTAGACTGACCATTTACAAAAAATAGGCCTACTGAATTGTAAATATACATTTTTAGTGTGCAGTACCTAAAGTATTTGTATTTGAGACAAAACCAGGTTCCTTAATGACAGTGCATGTATTTTAAACCTCCTGTTTTCTGGCAGTCTAGCCGTACTTAAGTACGGCTAGACTTCTTGTCTAGCCGTACTTAAATACGGGTAGACAGCCAGGCTAGCCATACTTAAGGACAGCTAGACTGTCAGTCTAGCGGTACTTAATATTGATGGCTGAATTGTAAATGAAAATTTTAGTTTGCAATGCCTAAAGTATTTGTATTTCAGACAAAACCAAAAGGTGCCTTACTGACTTGCATGTATTTGAACCTGAATAATAACTAGATCTGGATCTCATGAGACCTGTGTACTTAACAGGATTGAGTCGATTGGGCCAAACCTAGATCTAAGTACGGCTAGACTGGCAGTTTAGCCGTACTTAAGTACGGCTAACCACTTCGTTTATCTATTAACTACTTGATCTAGAATCTAGATCTAGATCTATATCTAGATCTATCTCTATCTTGGTCGAAATTTCTCCCAAGCCCAAGTCCAAAGACAAAATCATTCTAGATCTAGATCTAGATTAGTTGGTTAGCCAGTCCTAGATCTAAGTGAAACCAGAGACAATGAACGTTCATTGTCTCTGGTGAAACCCAAACTTACGTTGTCCAATTACAAGGTCTTTCAGTCTCGATTCAACCTAGAAAAAAACAAGTCAGAGAGGTGAGATAATCAAAGCGAAGGTTTGTTTCTATGGAGGCTTGTATTTTATTTTCTGTACAGAAGAGCTCCAATACAAATGACTTTTCGCACCACAGTTCTTAAAGAACCCGGAACACCCAAGGCCTTGGGAACACCACAGAATGTTTAGAATTCTGCACATGTAGAATCATAGAATTCTGTGGAATTCTGTGTCCCGGAATTACACGTATTCTTTTGCATTCGCAGAAAAGAGAAATCAGCTGAAATCCAAATTTAATTACAGTGCGGTCATAACTTGGTGGTGCAACTCATCTCAAATAATATATTCCTTTTACAGGGGAATCAATGTCACCTATACTTTACAGACACAGCAGTTTGTATCAGTCTGTCTTAGCTGAACAATATTCAATTGTCCATAACAAATGAGCTGTATATTTTTTATTCTTCATAAATTTATAGGGCCCATAAAATTATTATTATTATCAATCTCCGCCAAGCAGAAAATGGGATTCAAAAACGACATTGTCCCAGCTGTAAACCTTTAAAAATCTAGAAACCACCCACTGGGGTTTTCAATAAGTAGGATCGTTGTTAAAATTACTGAGGATTTTTTTTTTACAGCTAACAGGAGCACATGTTACAAAAACATTAATTTATATGTTGAGACAACTCCGAATACAGGTCATTGTGTTAAAGCTGGAGACTCAATATGTTCCATAGTCAACAAAATATTTGACATTATTCATTATTAAGTTGCGCCACGGATTTTTTTACCACATTTTAGTAAAATAAGACGTATTGATAAGCCAAGAAGTTAAGTAGAAGAATTCTGATGATTAAACGACTGGAAATATGAGCATATCAACGTCTGGCGTCTGGCAAAGAGGGTATTGGGATCATGCCACACTCACGGACTTGCGCTTCGTCCACCGAAAAGAACAGCGTGTTGAAAAGAATCTGTGACCTCTTTCGGCTCCTGGGCATGAATTCTGCTCACACTTTGAGACCACGAAACATGACCTCTTTGGATCAGTTTTAAAAACCGGTTGCACTGACTAAATTTTAATCCGTCCCCCACATGTCACATCAGCGCACCGGTGCAATAATATATTATGCTAAATTTAGATCTGACGCACACACGCATTCGCGCGCTCACACACACACACACACACACACACATACGTGTTTTGAGGTCATTATGTGGACATTGCCCCAGACCTACATTAAGTGGACACCCCATATCATCCAAAGTTGTGGGTGGAATCAATCAATATTTGCAGTGTAAGTCCAGTATATAAAAACATCATTGTCCACCAAATTTCAAGAAGCTACCTAAATCTTTAGTCCAGTATGTTTTTTTACTAACGTTAGTGGGACATTGCATTATGTGGACTTTACGACCTCCTGACCTTTTGCACAAAGGTACGCAAATGGTCCATTATTGAGACTTCCGGAGCATAAATGGTTTTTATGGG
>NW_004797715.1:0-947 GCF_000002075.1 Aplysia californica | reverse complement strand
ACTTTCGATTCGTGCTGCCCACCAGCCACTGTTCGGGCCTGTACTTGGTCCTGGACATGCAACCCTAAGTGCAAAACTCTCTGCGCTGCTTCAAGTGCCAGAAGTTTGGCCATAGCCAGTCGTGATGCGGACACGCAGACGTGTGTACTCGTCGTGGCAAGACCGAGCATCCTGAAAAGGTATGAAAGGCTAGTCCTTTCTTTCTTTCACAATTACCACGGCAAACACTTGGTTCCAAGAACGCACCATCCAAGAGTTCAAAGCCCGAAATGGCTGCTCATTTCAGAAGGCTCGAAAGACTGTCTACCCGACAGTTATGACTCCGGTCCCTGGTCGGTTAAACGCAAAGGCAGTCCAGTCCGGCCGGTCTCGTGACCAGCCAGTACTTCTACTGCCAACCTCAAAGAGCTCGTGGTCAACAGGCGAAAATGCAACAAGCTAAGAAGGTCCCTCCTACCCCTGTAGTAACCACCTTCGAGGGGCCACTCGCCAACTGTTTCAGAGTTCTAGGGGAGGACGAGGTGGACTCTTCCTCCGTCCCCTCTTCTTCTCTCTCCCCACTTCCCAGCCCTCTGATCGTGTGTGAGGTGCCCCCTTCCCCTCATCCAGCCCCTCCTCCTTCTTTCCAACTCGCCCTACCTACCCGTACCCCTCCACCAGATACCCCCTCCCTTAGGAGGATGACACCTCCTATCCGGGAAGGAAGGAAGCCGTAACTCCCTCCCGAAGTCTCCCGGTTGGGTGCTGCTCAATCAAGGGCGGCAGCCGAGCAAACCCTCTTCTTCCTCCACAAGGAGGAATCAAGAGCTCAGAGAAGACGGAACCTCTGTGTTCCAAATCTTTTTTTTTAAATGTCTAATGGCGGTCCTGCAGTGGAATGCCAGAGGACTCCGACCTTCCATTCTAGAATTGCAACACATACAGGTTACACTGTGCCCACTTGTGGC
>NW_004797714.1:673355-674420 GCF_000002075.1 Aplysia californica | reverse complement strand
TGTTATGCGCTGGACTATGTATGGATCGGGTGGCCCTGGTTCAACCTCATAAATGACTGTTCTGTGCTGAGCTTGTTTTGGGGAGTTCTTAACTCTCTCCACACATTTTGGTTCGGTCACATCGGTGGTGGACATGGAGGTCCATCCTCTTCAATAACCTGACCATGTTGAAATTGGCGTTGAAACTATACTATGACTGCGAAAGCTCATTTGTCTTTTTAAAACGACGTGGGGCTGTCAACCCATGATTTCTGTGAGTAAATGACCGATATTACAATTCTTACATTTCTCCGCTTGGAGCTTGTTCTGGTTGGTGTTTTGCTGAGTTTTTTTTCGGGAGGGGGTGGTTTTATTTGGGTTTGGGAAGTTTTGAGCGACCGGGGTCAGGGTCTTTAATACCGAACAAAACAAACATGGGAGTAAAGAAAAACAATCTGAACAGCAACAACAACAACAACGAATGAACAAACTACCCCCCACAAAAAACAACAACACCCAAACAAAACAAACAAAAACCCACAAAAAAAACAACAACCCCAAAAACAAACCAGAAGCAGAAACAAAGCATCTTGTATCGAGACGAGGTATTGCTTTCACTGAGATAAAGCCAAAGACATTATCATAAATCAAAGTATCGCACACAGGGTAACGTTTTAGCATACAAAAAGAGATAACTACATGACGATTCAACACAATGTTATTTGAGATGCGGTACGAAAAAAGCATCCTCCAAAATTTTTGTTGCGACATCATGAAGACACATCTTGTTCTCATTTTAGGGAGTAACATTTCTTGAATGTAAAAAGTATAAGCAAATGATGTTTTAAAGAACGTCTTATATTACAAAACCTAAAAAAAAAATTCTTATTGGCACCAGAGAGGATTTTATTATACATTTGCGTGCAGTAAGCCATCCTATAGTTTTCCATCTTTGTAGTAAGTAACGTTTTCATTTAATTAACTTGTGTCTTGATCTCCACCCTACAGTATCCCAAAACATTTCACACATTAAGCGAAACTGTAGGTTATACATTAAAAAACGGATTTTCTTTATGTGTGTGTGTG
>NW_004797714.1:667470-669628 GCF_000002075.1 Aplysia californica | reverse complement strand
ATTATTATTATCATTAGAATAGTAATAATTATTATTACCATTGTTATTATTGTTATTAACGCTATTGAAAGACAAACATTTGTCTTGCAATACTTAATGAAGGGAGCAGGTTTATACATTAAAAAATATACTCAACATTATTCTAATGTCTAAATTTTATATATAATTCGTAGATTATGCTTAACACATTGTTAGATATATTATGCTTATGAGTCTTGCTTGGACCTTAAATGTTTAAAATCTGATCCATAGAAAAGGGCACTTTACAAAATGCCTTCAAAGATTGAATCAAACAAGTTAGCAGCATATGCAGATAGGCTTGTACTATAATATCAAAACGGAGCGCATTGAGAGAGGAAGGCGAGTAAGAAAAAGTGAGAAAGAGAGATAGAGAGAGAAAGAGAGAGAAAGAGAGAGAGATAGAGAGAGGGATTGAGGGAGAGAGAGTGTGTGTGTGTGTGAGAAAGAGAGAGAGAGACTGTGTGTGTGTTAGAAAGAGAGAGAGAGAGAAAGAGAGAGAGAGAGAGAGAGAGGGAGAGAGAGAGAGAGAGATAGAGATTATGTATGTGTGTATGTGTGTGTGTGTGTGTGTGTGTGTGTGTGTGTGTGTGTGTTGATAGGTGGTGGTGGAGTCGTGGGCATGGGAATAATGGGCGTATCTTTTATTATCTATACATAAAAAAATTCCTTGATATATGATTTGCACTTTTCAATACCCCCCCATCCCACTTTTTACCACTTTTTAAAAAATCCACAGCTACGATGATAATGGCTGCAGGTTTTTTGAGTGTGGCCCCGTCTCCATCCCTGTGAGTGAAACTTTGAGATTATAACTTTTTCATTTTATCGGTATGAGCTGTTTATGGTTGCTGTTTTGTTATTTTGATTTGGTTTTTTTGTGTGTTGTTTTCGTTCTTTTTATGTCCCAGGAAAACAGCAGGATTCTTTTTTTTTTTTTGGGGGGGGGGGGAGTGAACTCTGAATGGGTTTACAAAGATATTTTGCAGTGTCCGAGAAAGAATTCATTACGGACACAGTTGCAACGATCAGAATGTCTACGGGTGTTTTTCTTTTTCTTATTAGCTACCGTGTTTCGGAAGTGAAGATCCTGATAGAAAGAACAATATCGAGATAAGATATGTTATTCACTGGGATATACGTGGCAATACTCCATGAATCGCAAGTTATTCATATATTTATTATATACAAGTGGATTAATTGCCATGTGGATAGATAAACACATTTAAAATTGTCAGCCAATATTTTGTTTGATGTAGTCTAAAGGTGTCGTTTTTCCTGTACATTCTACAATCAGTTGATAACGACTGTAACAATGTTGAAAGAAAATAGTTTTAGATGTGGTTATTTTTTTCTTTATACTTCAGCCCACTACTACAGCGCCGACTTCACCTCCTCCCTGCCCTGTACCTGGGTGTATGCCTGGCTCTAAACTGATTACTAGGTTTGTATGAGTTACATTAGCCATTTGTCTAGCCCTGAGTTGCTACATCTTATCTGAACCCTCGTTTTGAATACAGATGCCACAGCAGAATTAACACCTAAAGTTACATTCACTTAAGTACAAGAGTCATAAATGACTAAAGTACATTGTATTATGTGTGCGCTGGCGGGCCTTTGCAGAAAGTCACAAACTTGGATATTTGAGGGTATCCAGTCCCAAGTTACTTGTACTTGATCATACTAGGAAAGGGACATAAGAGACAAAACTACTTGCATTTATCCTTATTTGGTCTCTAGTCTGCTATCCTGTTGTTTTCCAAATCTTTGCTAGATTAGCACTTTGTCCAATGCCCCCCCCCCCCTTTTCCACAAACACACGCCTTTTCAAATAAAAAGTCAACTGTGGCAGCCGTATTCGATTGGCATGTTACTGACGTACTCAGGACTTGGCCAACATGATAATTTAATCAATCATCCACTAAACTCCACGTGCAAATTAAACGGGCTTTCTCAGATTTCTCAACGTTTTGCTAATGTATCTAACACTTCATAGGGTTTAATGTTACAAATCTTTCATTAACCATATTGTTCTTCACCTCTCGCCTGATAGTACTAAGTCGCTTTCGCACGAAAATTCCTTAGTGTATAAATATATACATATACATATACATGTGTCTATATATATATATAATATATA
>NW_004797714.1:664045-667303 GCF_000002075.1 Aplysia californica | reverse complement strand
ATATATATATATATACGAGCATGTGTCTAGTAAATTATTGATTATGTATATATTTGTATTTTTGTATCATTTCGTTAAATGATAAATGAATAGACTGGTTGTCTTTTTTCATGTGTCCTGTGTTTTGTATTTATTGAACTATAATAAAGCTTCTCTCAGCTTCCTCACAGCTATCTTGTCCACTCTAAAGAAGGTTTGATGACCCCTGGTCTAAAGTACAGCTACATTCTTCCCACAGCGACTCTGGTGGCCCGTGTCCCGACTACGAGTGTGTACCCATATGCCCTCCTGTAGCGATGCCCCTGTGTCTACCGGGATATACTTTAGAAAAACAGTAAGTAAAAGTCTTTCATCATTTTATATTTCATTTCTATTTAGTCTCTAATTTCCAGAAACTTATTCTCCCCCCCTCCAAGCGTTCAAAAGATATGATGCATTCGAGTATATAAATATATACAGTGGAGTCCAAAAGAAACTTGAAAATGCAATCGGCTAATCATTATGTTAAAACTTTGCAGTCCCCACCTATGCAGCACACACATTTAAAACTAAATACATTTTGCTTCATCTGACTCATTAATATTTCATTTATGTTCAGAGATGCCCGCGGTATGGTCACTTAAAAATGACCTTAATAATCAGACTTGGCAAAGTTGTGCGAAATCAAAGAAACGAAAAATAGTCTTTGCGCAGGTATTGAGGAGCACCAATATTGATAGAAAGGACATACATTACATATCCAATGAATCATGCTAATAAGCACATGCAGCGTTAAGTCCATGTATTGCACATTGTTTGTGACAACTTTGCTTTCTTATTCTGTTTAAAAATATCACCAGAAGATGCTGTTCATTGCAGAAACAATAATATTCTCTTTTTATTCGATATTCAATACATGCCCATTCCATCACTGTTGATGCACTTACAGACTTTAACATAAAGAAGACCGCTTGCAAACACTCTGAGTGGTCTTCTTTGGTCGACCTGCACATGGGCGTTCTTGAACTGATCCAGTGGCTTAATGGCACTACCTCAAGCGGACAATGACAGAGTGTGACACTGGAAGCCTTCTGGCAACTTCTCGGGCTCTAACTCCATCCTGCAGCCATGCCATAGCTCTGGCACGATCAAAGTCTCTCAGCTTTCGTTTTGGTGCCATGTTGATGCAATACTTGATTTTGCGCAAACGGCGGCTTATATTGCCACCAAAGTGAGCACAGTTCGAGATCGTGCGTCTGTTTATGACGTGCATCAGAAATTTTAACTGAGGAATGTCCGTGGTGTCGCACACCAGTCGATAAAAAACAGCACATTTGACTAAAATTCTCCGAGGATTTCCATGTTGCACGTGTTGGTTTTGTCCTTTTGAGAACCTTTGCAGTACCCATTGGTAATCCATTAACACTTTTAGAGCAAAAAAATGGAAACATTCCTTGCTGTCTTTTTTCGGATTATTAAAAAATCAGGGCTGTCTGTCAAGATGTTCCTAACTTATGTTGAAATCTGTATATTCACACGTGAACACACTTTTACTTAATATTATCTTTGAATTCACACGAATACAACTAAAGAGTTGAAGTGTAAACCCTTATCGCCCTCCCCTCCCCCAGACAACGTCGCCAGTGTGTTATGTTCAAGCCACTGTCCTTTATTTTGCAGGGTGGATGCTAACGGTTGTGAGTCATATTCCTGTAAACCGGTGAGCAGAACTTTCCATCTGCTTTTTTTCTCCTTTTAATGATGTTTTTGAAACTATCTAATATATCTGTCTTTCCATGTCTCTGGTATCTGTTGGTGTATGTTTGTTTGTGTGTTAGTGAAAGTGTGTACTTATTTGTTTGTATTGCATGTCCTGGTTGAGTTAGATGCATTATTTTCCTGGCAGGAATTTATTCAGCTCGAAATCTTGTTGCAGGCATGACGTAGTCTATCTTTTCTACCATACCATGCTCTTGTCTATGTCTTATCCCACAAAATTGAAGACATCATTCTCTCTGTGTGTGTCTCTCTTCACCCCCCCCTCTCTCTCTCTCTCTTTCTCTCTCTCTCTCTCTCTCTCTCTCTCTCTCTCTCTCTCTCTCTCTCTTTCTCTCCCTAACGTGGCAGTTTAGTACCCCATAAATCGCAAGTCATTCTACAATCAGTTGATAACGACTGTAACAATATTGAAACTAAAGTGTTTCAAATGTGGTATTTTTTCTTTATATTTCAGCCCAATGTTCCCTGCACTATGCCTGGGTGTATGCCTGGCTGGAAACTGATTACTAGGTTTGTATGAGTTACATTAGCCATTTGTCTAGCCCTGAGTTGTTCCATCTTATCTGAACCCTGAAGGGGTTTGTAAAGTCGCTCCAAGTAAGGATGCGTTTAGTTCAAAACTTCAACAATCGGAATGCCTATTTTCTAGTCCTAGATATGTGGAGTGAAGATTCAATCACATGCACTCATGCAGTGTTTTAGTGGACACTTTTACTCGAAGAGAGCAACGAGGATCTAACACCCGTATTGTCAAACACCAGATACGTTTAGCTTACATTTAATTTTGACTACGGATCGTCATCGGAGCGTTGACACAATTTTGGCATCCATATCGTTGTCTAAATCAACACCATAGTCAGTATTATTCTTACCTCGTTTTGAATACAGATGCCACAGCAGACATAACACCTAAAGTTACATTCACTTAAGTACAAGAGTCATAAATGACTAAAGTACATTGTATTATGTGTGCGCTGGCGGGCCTTTGCAGAAAGTCACAAACTTGGACATTTGAGAGTATCCCGTCCCAAGTTACTTGTACTTGATCATACTAGGAAAGGGACATAAGAGACAAAACTACTTGCATTTATCCTTATTTGGTCTCTAGTCTTCTGTCCTGCTGTTTTCCAAATCTTTACTAGATTAGCACGTTGTCCAATACCCCCCACCCCTTTTCCACAAACACACGCCTCTTCAAATAAACAGCCAACTGTGGCAGCCGTATTCGACTGGCATGCTATTGGCGTACTCAGGACTTGGCCAACATAATAATTTAATCATTCGTCCACTAACTCCTCGTGCAAACTAAACGGGCTTTCTCAGATTTCTCAATGTTTTGCTAATGTATCTAACACTTCACCGGGTTTAGTGTGACGCATCTCTCAATTACCATGATATTGTTCTTCACCTCTCGCCTGATCGTACTGAGTCGCTTTCGCACGAAATTTCCTTAGTATATATATATATAATATTTATTATACACACATTTTTATTATACAC
>NW_004797714.1:660810-662595 GCF_000002075.1 Aplysia californica | reverse complement strand
ATTTTTTTTTAATTTTTTTTCAAGAGGAAAGCAGATGTCTATTCTCATTTTGTGTTTGGTCATTCTACTGAGTGGAGTCCAAAAGAAACTTGAAAATGCAATCAGCCAATCATTATGTTAAAGCTTTGCAGTCCCCACCCATGAAGCACACCAATTTAAAGCTAAATAATTTTGCATCATCTGACACATTAATATTTCATTTATGTTCAGAGCTACCCGCGATATGGTCACTTAAAAATAACCTAAAAAATCAGGCTTGGCAAACTTGTGCAAAATCAAAGAAACGTAAAATAGTCTTCGCGCGTGTATTGAGGAGCATCAATTTTGATAGAATGGACATACATTACATACCCAATGAATCATGCTAATGAGCACATGCAAAGTTAAGTCCATATATTGCACATTGTTTGTGACAACTTTGTTTTCTAATCTGTTTGAAAATATCACCAGAAGACGCTGGTCAATGCAGAAACAATAATATTCTCTTGTTATTCGATATTCAATACATGCCCACTCCACCACTGTTGATGCACTCACAGACTTCAACATAAGTTAAGGACCACTTGCAAACACTCTGAGAGGTCTTCTTTGGTCGACCTGCACATGGGCGTTCTTGGACTGATCCAGTGGCTTGATGGCACTACCTCAGATGCATTATTTTCCTGGCAGTGTGACACTGCAAGTCTTTCGGCAACTTCTCGGGCTCCAACTCCATCCTGCAGCCATGCCATAGCTCTGGCACGATCAAAGTCTCTCAGCTTTTGTTTTGGTGCCATGTTGATGCGATACTTGATTTTGTGCAAACGACGGCTTATATTGCCACCAAAGTGAGCACAGTTCGAGATCGTGCGTCCATTATGACGTGCACCAGAAATTTTAACTGAGGAATGTCAGTGGTGTCGCACACCAGTCGAAAAAAAAAGCCAATGTGGCTAAAATTCTCCGAAGTTTTTCGTGTTGCAGTTGGTGGTTTTGCCCGTTTAAGAAGCTTTGCAGTACGCATTGGTAATCCATTAACACTTTCAGAGCAAAAAATGTCAAAACATTTCTTGCTGTCTTTTTTTCGGATAAAAAAAATCAGGGCTGTCTGTCAAGGTGGTCCTAACTTATGTTGAAGTCTGCATATACACACGTGAACACATTTTTACATATGATCTTTGAATTCACAAAAATACAAAACAGTTGAAGTGTACACCCTTATCGCCCTCCTCCTCCCCCAGACAACATCGCCAGTGTGTTATGTTCAAGCAACTGTCCTTTATTTTACAGGGTGGACGTCAACGGTTGTGAGTCATATTCCTGTAAACCGGTGAGCAGAACTTTCCTTCTGTTTCTTTTTCCTTTTAATGATGTTTTTGAAACTATCTAATATGTCTGTCTTTCCATGTCTCTGGTATCTGTTTGTGTATGTTTGTATGTGTGTTAGTGAATGTGTGTACTCATTTGTTTGTATTGCATGTCCTGGTTGAGTTAGATGCACGATTTTCCTGACAGGAATTTATTGAGCTCGAAATCCTGTTGGAGGCATGATTAGTCTGTCTTTGCTACCATACTATGCTCTTGTCTATCTTCTTCTTCTTCTCGGTCGCATCACACTTGAAGTCTGGTATCTGTCATAAATTGGGCCGTCCTGCTCAGTTCATCTGTCGGCCCAAATATCTTCTCTTGTAGTGACAGTGGGGTTGGTCACGTTTCCTGTCTTTTGTCTAAGTCTTATCCAACAAAATTGAAGACATCGTTTTCTCTCTCTCTCTCTCTCTCTCTCTCTCTCTCTCTCTCTCTCTC
>NW_004797714.1:658426-660254 GCF_000002075.1 Aplysia californica | reverse complement strand
TGTGTGTGTGTGTTTTGTCCTTGTGTATGTCGACGAGTGAGTGAAAAAAATGCATATATAATGTGTATATTTAGTGTTGTTTATTTGAAGTTCACCTGTCGGCCAGCTTTTACCTTGAAAGTAGGTATACAAGGAATCAATATACATACGCCAACTTCATCGCCATTGCTCTTTCGCTTTTTGTTTCAGGATCCAAACTATATGCCTTCTACTTTACCACCACCAACCACACCTCCTTGTCCTCCTGCCCCGCCTTGCCCTCCTGGATCCACAATTGGAACTCTGTAAGTATATGTATAAGTATATGTATATATGTGAGGCACCGTGGTGGAATCAGGCTCTCGTCAAAATAATCAAAGTGAAGAAACTTGCATTTTTCCGCAGATTTGTAAATTTTTATCAAATTTTTGTTTTTTGGGCTCAACACCTTTCACGCCTTTAAAGAACTCATTTATGTGTCGATTTTTCGGAAAAACGTTGATTAAAGGCACAATAAACGTAAATTTTCAGTTACCTCGGACTCTTAAACTAAGGAAATAACTAATCTTTTGCTGCCATTTTCTCACAAATTTTAACTCTGAAAACAGGTGACCTCCACCTCCTTCATTCTTAAATATCTCGACTTGTATTTAAAATAAATGCATATTTCTTTCATCCAAAATAAAGACAAGTGAACAAGCTTCAAGATGATACCAATAACTGTACATGCCCAAAAATTGACGAGAGCCTCATTCCATCACGCTGCCTCACATATGTCTATTATGTATATAAGATTGCCCTTTTTGGGAAGGGTGATGATCAAGGATTGAGTGTTATCTTCATTGGCGTTTCTAGGGCAATGTCGCATGGCTGAGCCCATCCGTCTACATGGCAGACCACAGCTGAAACCCTCTCACCTGGTGGCTTGCCTTGGTCTCGAACACGAAGCCGCTAGGTTTTTCTGGGAATTTTTCCGCCCTGTCCGGTCACTGCATCTTGTGGTTGCGCCCAGTGATGCCGTGTTAACATCACCCCCTCACACGGTTTGGCACGCCTGCTGAGGCGAGGTCCCGGGGTATGGCGCTTGGAGCCACGTAGTATGAGAGATTAAGGGGTCTGGGAGAGAACCAGTGAGCTCGTCCATCCCACAAGTAGGAAGCACCAGCCAACTAAGGTACTATCTCTTCCCAGATCCCCCTACAACATCCCTGTGATCTCTGTGTTGGGCTATATCTGTTTTATGTTCTTCTCTGCCTACAGAAATACAGTGAAACTAATCAACAACGGTACCCCTGTAAAAAAAAAATGAACTGAAAAAAAAAGATGTAAATCGCTAACTTAGAATTGCAAAGTTCTTTTTCACATTTTTGGCCGTTTTAAGTTACTAGGATCATGAGGTCAGAAATCAATTGCTCTATCTGCTCTACCGAAATCGTAAGATTATTCGAAGTCGTTATCCAGTTATTAAAAGAATTGCATGAAAAAATAGCTTCACACGTTGTGAAACTCAAAACCTTTTACGTCAACATTCTCAAAACTAGGTACTGATCAGACAGAACTTTGTAATTCTGAGATAGTGAGCTGTGGCAACCTTATTCGACTGGCATGTTTTTGACGTCCTCATGACTTGGTCAACAAAATAATTAAATAATTCATTCCCTTAATTCCACGTGCAAATTCGATATGTTTTCTCAGACCTCACAACATTTAGCTAATGTATCTCACACTTCATCTGGTTTAATGTGACTAACATTTCACATTTAATATCATAATATTTCCCATTGTAAACGAGGCTCGCCTGATCGTACCTCGCTGCTTTCGCACGGAAAGTCCAAGAATTATATATATA
>NW_004797714.1:654971-657819 GCF_000002075.1 Aplysia californica | reverse complement strand
TAATATGTATATATTTACAATGGCGTCCAAAAGAAACTTGAAACGTGTTAAAGCCTTGCACTTCCCACTCTTGCAACATACTAATTTAAAGTTAAATAAATTCTGTATCATTTGAGACATTAATATTTCAAAATTAACTATACAAATCAGGCTTGGCAAAATTGTGCTAAATCAAAGAAATTATAAAAGTGTGTTCGTGAGTGTATTGAGGTTTCATTAACATTGGTGGAATGGACATGTATTGAGTATCAAACGAAAAGAGAATAATAGTATTATATCTGCAATGAACAACATCTTCTGACGTATTAGAAAAGAGAGTAGTCACAAATACAATTCAATACCTGAACTTAACATTACATGTGCTCATTAGTATAATTTTGTTTTTGTTTAGGAGCTACTGGTTTCGTATAGAGCACGAAATCTTGTTTGCACATGGACTGTAAGTTAGATTTTAAATTAATCATCAGTCAGGGAGGAACAGAGGCCCTGAAACTCCCACCCGTCGTTATTGATGGTCTGGGGTGGAATAAACAAAGTCTCCCTCTTGTGAATTACTGGGTGGCTTGGTTTAGTGGACTACATCGCGCAAGTGCTGGAACGTCATGTCTTACCCTTATTTTCGTCATGGTGTCAGTCAAGTAGGTATCTCCATGCATGGCAAAGCACTTTCTCACATGGCCAATGCCTCTTGATAATATATGGCAAACCAAATCTATTCCACGTTGGAGCGGTGACCAGTAAGTAGCTCCGATATGAATCCTATAGGTATGTGGAGTCCCATAAAGCAACAGCTGAAGAAAAGCAACCTTTTTTTTCAATTCAGACCCTTTGTTTCAACTGTCTGTGACGTTTGGTATGAAAGGACAGATTATTGTGTCCAAAATTTAAAAGAGCAGCTGCCCAAAGCGTTTGTGGCCTAACAAAACCAATGGCTCCTAAGCAAAATAACTATAAGCGCATTTAATATTTAGTCTAAGTTTTACGTGGTATTTGAGATTGCTTTGTTTTCAGTTTTGTTTGAAACTATCGAAACACAATTTTGTTCATTGCAAAGACAACATTCGCCATTCATTGGATACGCAATGTATCCATTCTATCAATATTAGTGCTCTTGAATACACGCGCAAAGACTATTTTACGTTTCTTTGATTTCGCACAAGTTTGCCAAACCTGATTTTTTCAGATCATTTTTGAGTGACCTTATCTCGGGTGTCACTTAACATAAATGAAATATCATTGTCAGATGATGCAGAATATATACTAACGAGCAAAAGTAACGCGAAAAACTATTTTTGCCATAGTTAAGTAACCATCAATGGTAGAAGATATGCCCTTTGAAATCAATAGTCACCCGTCTTGCTTGTCACCGGAAACTAGAGTTATTGCCCCTTAATTGGGGCATGGAAAAAGCCACGTGGTGCCTTCAAAACATGGTTTAAATGAATGGAAAAAAAGGGTGAAAACTACTCACCTGAACTCGGTTATGAAAGCCGTGGTAAAACATCGGTTCGGTCTTTTCGCCAGCATTTGCAGTGACAATTCAACGTTTAAGGGCTATACAGCTATAAAGAGCAATATGCTGTTTGGAGGGTGGAGAGAGGCCAATTGTGGCCGCAAATCATTTTGGTATTCACATCTCGACTATCCACAGACTGATAACCAGTTTTCAGCTCATGAATTGTACGGCGAACTGACAAAGGTGAGGTCGACCAAGACTGACCGATATACGTGCACACAGACAAATTGTCCGGATGCGTCGTGCAATTCGACTTAAGACAGCTAAGGAACTTCAGATTTGATATGGGGTACTTACAGAAGTGCCATAAAACACAGTGAATTGACGATTGCGTCCAGGGAGGCCGTAGACGCAATCGACTTTACCATCGTCCAGTCTTATCTGCACGCCAATGCCAAGAGCGTCTCAGCAGGGCTCAGCACCATGTCAACAGGCGTTTGAGAGACTGGTTATCAGTTTTCGTTTTCGGACAAATGCCTTTTCTCTATAGGTACAACAAACAGGAGCCTCAGAGTTATCGAAACGGAGGCGAACGTTTTTGTTACCACTGTGTCATAAAGAGGAATCGCTGGGGAGGACATCACGTCATGATCTGGGGTGGAATCATGTAGAATCACAAAGCAAGACCAGCGATCTTCCAAAATCAAGGCCAAGGTAAAGGTCGAGGTATCAATGCTGCCCGTTACATAGCAGAACTTCTTAAACCCCTCTACACAGACAAAATTTTAATTTCCGGTTCCAGCAAGATAATGCTCGTGCACACACAGCTTTTCCAAAGCCAAGGCATCCCTCTGTAGCCTTGCCCTGCCCATATACTTGGATTAAAACCCAATTGAGCGTTTTTGGGACGAAACTAAATGGCGCCCTCGAAGGGAGACAATCAAGGCCGAGAACATCGCAGGAACTCGAAGTGGCCATCCAGGAGAATATGGAGGCAGATCCCGCTATATGTTACAAACAGCCTAGTGACTTCTATACACCGGAGATGTACTGCGGTTATCCGATCTAATTGTGGCCATACCTGCTACTGAGCATTTTGATGTATTAACCAGAAGTAGAAAATGTATTCCGGTGCAACTTGATATTCACAGTGATACCTCACGTATCCCTTAATACTGTTAAACAGTTTGTGTTTTTAAGTTCCCCCGTTTTCTAAAAAATGGAAAAACGAACATTATCACCATTACGAAGGTAAACATGATTTTGCGTTTCTTTTGCTCGGTTTACTTAGCTTTACATTGGTATGTAACGTGAACGGGACGTACAAGGCTTTAACACGATGACTGGGTGATTGCAGTTTCAAGTTCCTTTTGAAGCCCACTGTAAATATAT
>NW_004797714.1:652556-653590 GCF_000002075.1 Aplysia californica | reverse complement strand
TTACATGCTTAAAAAGTGCGTTGCTCTTACTGTTTGCCTAACCTGTGTTATTCGTGGATTAAAATTTGTTTTCCATTCTTCTATGTAGCCAAACCTTTTGAAATCTGCAGCCCATTTCAAAATGAACGTTTTGCTCGGAACATGATGTTTGGTACAGATACCTATCCTGTATGCCCGAGCAAATAAAGCACAGGCCGATTTGGGAGATTTTGTTTGTTGACATATCTTCACTGCAAAGGCTTGATGTACAAGGGTTAGCTGTTTCATCATCTGTCCTTTGTGCTATAGCAATGAACTTAAAAACAAAACATAACCCGAATGCATGTTCTAGATTTGGGTTAGTTTTGATGTCAATTGGATCATAAACAAGACTGTTATTAATATTTCTTTGAACGAACTTTTTTTCTGGGCAGCTGGTATATTATGAATGTTGCTTTATTTTAAGAATTGTGTATTTTTGTATAATTTCGTGTACTGATAGATGAACAGATGGTTCTCTTTTTTCGCGTGTCTGGCGTAATGTATTGAGCAATAATATAGTCACCCGAGCTGCTCTCAGCATTCTCCCAGCTATCTGGTCCACTCTAAAGAAGGTTTGATGACTCCCTGGTCTAAAGTACAGCTACATTCTTCCCACAGCGACTCTGGTGGCCCGTGTCCCGACTACGAGTGTGTACCCGTATGTCCTCCTGTAATGATGCCCACGTGTCTACCGGGATTTATTACTGAAAAACAGTAAGTAACGCCTTTCATTATTTTATATTTCAGTTCTATTTAGTCTCCTATTTCCTGAAAATTATTATTTCGTTTAAAAGATATGATGCCATCGAGTATACATATAATATATAAGACAAAATTCTTCATTCATTGGATATATAATGTATGCCCAATCTATCAATATTGGTACCCCTCAATACACGGGCGAAATCTATTTATGTTTCTTTGAAATTGGTGAAATTGTATGGGTTTAACGCCCCTATAAACACTATTAGGTTATTTAAGGGGCGTGACCTCCTAGTTTAACGTCCGTCTCC
>NW_004797714.1:650148-652456 GCF_000002075.1 Aplysia californica | reverse complement strand
CCCCACACACACACCATAAGATAAGATAAGATACATCTTTATTGTCCAAATCCTGGCACATTGGTTCGGTGTTTCACCACGTGTACACACACACACACACACACACACAAGGGCGCGTGCGTGCGCGCACACACGTGCGCACACACATGCACTCACACTTAGGCTTACAATCACATGCATATAAATGAGCAGCAATATAAACAATAATAATCGTAAGCTAAATACACACTCTTCGTTATTTTGATGCATGCTCTAAGGTCGTAAGTATACGTATACATCAAATATTGAAAGTCGAGTGGACTCAGGTCCGGATCGTTTGGGGTCCAGTCGCGCTCATTCGGAGTGACTGTTCTATAAACAAAATGGTGGCTGATCCGTCGCAAAACAGCTTTGGCGTTATGGTGAGCAGCCCGGTCTTGTTGGAAGTTCTAGTTCAGTCTCTCCTCATCATCAACGAACGGTTCCAATCTTCTCCCTAATTTTGGTAAGATGACGAGGTATTGGTGACCGAATCACGGACCACCGTAACCTTTTAAAGAGTGTGTTCCTTATGTGAGAGGTGTAACACTCATGAAACCAAAGATGAATTTCACTTTATTTTCAAATGTCTGTACTTTGTCCATCAAAGGAAATTGTTAATTCCTCTTAGACTGACTCAGCCACGTGACAGAAATATGCATTATTTGACCCATGATGAGAGATTAGGGCACCACCTGTACTTTTTCATTATGGAAACTTTATCAAAATGAGTGTTCCTTGGTATGTGATGTGGGCCAATGGCCTTAAAACCTGAATAAACTTACATACTTAAAAAGTGCGTTGCTCTTACTGTTTGCCTAACCTGTGTTATTCGTGGATTAAAATTTGTGTTCCATTCTTCTATGGACCCAAACCTTTTGAAATCTGCAGCCCATTTCAAAATGAACGTTTTGCTCGGAACATGATGTTTGGTACAGATACCTATCCTGTATGCCCGAGCAAATAAAGCACAGGTCGATTTGGTAGATTTTGTTTGTTGACATATCTTCACTGCAAAGGCTTGATGTACAAGGGTTAGCTGTTTCATCATCTTTCCTTTGTGCAATAGCAATGAACTTAAAAACAAAACATAACCCGGATGCATGTTCTAGATTTGGGTTAGTTTTGATGTCAATTGGATCATAAACAAGACTGTTATTAATATTTCTTTGAACGAACTTTTTTTCTGGGCAGCTGGTATATTATAAATGTTGCTTTATTTTAAGAATTGTGTATTTTTGTATCTTTTCGTTTACTGATAGATGAACAGAATGGTTCTCTTTATTCGCGTGTCTGTTGTAATGTATTGAGCAATAACATAGTCACCCGAGCTCCTCTCAGCATTCTTCCAGCTATCTGGTCCACTCTAAAGAAGGTTTGATGACCCCTGGTCTAAAGTACAGCTACATTCTTCCCACAGCGACTCTGGTGGCCCGTGTCCCGACTACGATTGTGTACCCATATGTCCTCCTATAATGATGCCCACGTGTCTACCGGGATTTATTACTGAAAAACAGTAAGTAACGCCTTTCATTATTTTATACTTCAGTTCTGTTTAGTCTCCTATTTCCTGAAAATTATTCTTTCGTTTAAAAGATATGATGCCATCGAGTATACATATAATATATAAGACAAAATTCACCATTCATTGGATATACAATGTATGCCCAATCTATCAATATTGGTGCCCCTCAATACACGGGCGAAATCTATTTACGCTTCTTTGATTTCGCACAATTTTGCAAAGCCTGATTTTTAAGGTCAGTTTTGAGTGACCATGTCACGGGCGTCTAAGTCTAATTATAAATGAAACGTTACTGTGTCAGATGATGCAACATTTATTCAGCTTTAAATTGGTATGCTGTTTAAATGGGAAGTGCAATGCGTTAACACGATGACTGGGTGATTGCAATTTCAATGCTCTTTTGGACTCCACTGTAAATATATATATATATATATATATATATATATATATATATATATATATCAAGGACTACTATACTCAAGGACGTGCACAGTCGGATTCCTGACTTGGCTAGCGAAGGCCATCGCGTCGAACACTCCGGATATTCCCATTCTGACCCAGTGCCTTATCTTTAGCTTTGGCGCGTTCGTAGGAATCGGGGACTATTTATCGCCTTTGAAGTATAAATGAATCCTATCTATATAATTCGTTGATCTTAATAAAAATGATGCAGAAATGAATCAGATATTGAAAGGTGTCAATATTTTTATTTTTGATTAAGATTCCAAGCAAAGAAATGTAAGCATAATTATGGACACCATTTAT
>NW_004797714.1:644491-647433 GCF_000002075.1 Aplysia californica | reverse complement strand
TGTGTGTGTGTGTGTGTGTGTTTGGGGGGGGATTGACATATCTATTGTGTGTGTGCATATGCGTGTGTATGTGTGTGTGTGTTTGTGTGTGTGTGTCCGTTTGTATGTGGACGAGTAAGTTCATTTAAAGTTCACCTTTCTGCGAGCCTTAACGATGAAAGTTGTACACTAGGAAATAGTATTAATATCTCTTGTTTGTCGAAACAAAGAGAACGCCAACTTCATCGCCATTGCTTTTCACGTTTTGTTTCAGGATCCAAACTTCATGCCTTCTACCGGTCTTCCATGTCCCCCTGTCCCAACTTGTCCTCCGGGAACATCAATGGAAACATTGTAAGTATATAAGACGCATACTGATAAAATCAGCTGCTCGTCAAGTAATGAAATCGAAGATACGGGCGCTTTTCTACCTGTTTGGCATTTTTTTCTTCAAAGTTTTGTTTTTCAGCAAAACAGCTTTTATGTCAATTTAAATACATATTAAATCCTGTGTGGACTTTACTGAAAAAGTTGATTGAAGGCACAAACAAAGTAAATTTTCAGTTTCCAAGGACTCTCAAGCATTATATGGTACCCAGCTTTGGCGGACATTTTCTCCCTTATTTTACCTCCGATACCAGGTGACCCCCACCTCTTTTAATCGCAAATATCCTGACTTGTATCCGAGATAAATAGATATTTCTTTCACCAAAAGCAAAAGAAATGGACAGGCTTTAAGAGGATACCAATAAATCCATATGCCCCAAAACTGACGAGCGCCTGATTCCACCACGTCCTGACACATATGTATGTATCCCTGTAATCTCTGTGTTTTGTGGGACCCTATTTGCTTTACGTAGTTCCCTTCCAGTAGAAATACAATGAAGATAATCAACAACGTTACCCAAATCAAACAAAATAAAAAGAAGATATGTAAGTCGCTACCTCAGAATTACAAAGATGTATTTGACTATTTGTTTTCCCGTTTTGAGATACTTAGATCATGAGGTCAGAAAAAAAGTTCTATCTGCTGTATCACAATCGTAACATTATTCAAAGTCGTTCTAGAATTTTTAAAAGAATTACATTATAAAAAGCTTGACTTGTGCAAGTAAAACATATCTACGTCAAAATTCTCAAAACTAGGTACTGAGCAGATAAAACTTTGTATTTCTAAGGTAGCAAATTGTGGGAGCCGTATTCTACTGGCATGTTTTTAACGTAGTCAGGACTTGGTCAACAAAATACTTATTTAATCATTCATCCACTTAACTCCAAGTGCAAATTAAACGGGCTTACTCAGGCTTCTCAATGTTTGGCTAATGTATCTCACACTTATCGAATTTATTGTGACAAACATTTCATTTATCATGGTATCTCTCACCGCTCGCCTGATCATACCAGATCGCTTTCGCACGAAACTTCAATGATACGTAATATACCCTGGTGACCAGAAAAAAGTTCCAAAAGACGGCCGATAAAACCGTTATGAATAAAGGTACAAGCACCAATGTTTGCGGAAACGGGGAACGTTCATCCGGATTTATTATATATTTAAAACAATAATATGACTGCCGCAAACAAAGATACAAGAAATCTTCCGGATACCCCAAATTTCGAGAAAATCACACGCTGAGGGAAATTGACAATCATCCGTTGACACTGCTAGGGAGAAGTCTGTTTCGTGCCCTTCTGGATCGTTGCTCTTAAGCCTTAGATACCTTCAAACATTTTCTCACACATCTGGTCCTTCAACAAACACCACCAATGGTGAACGTCAGGTGGATTAAGGTCCAGATCGGTTGGAGTCCAGTTGTGCTCAGTCAGACTGACTGTTCTGTAACCAAAGTGGTTGTTTGACCCAGCCCAGAACAGCTCTGGCGTCATGGCGAGCAGTCACATCATGCTGGAACTGCTGCTTCTGTCTCCCTTCATCTTCAACATGTTGTCCCAAGATCCCCCCCAGAACTCTGATAAGATGACAAGGTATTGGTTTGAGTTCACTGAATCGCGGACCACCTTAACCTTTGTAAGAGTGCGTTGTCTTTACATGTTGCCCACCGTGTGTTTCTTAGGGCTTAGAATTCTAGCTCTTATTTTCTATGGACCAAAACCTTTCAAAAGTTGCTGCCCATTACAAAATGAGCATTTCGCTTGAAAAGCTATGTTTGTTACAGATATCCATCCTGTAGTACTGAGCAAATAATGCTCAGGTTGATTTGGGCGAATTTTGTTTGCTGATACGTCTAAGCGAACTGCTTTATCACCTTTCCGTTATGCAACGGCAATTAATTTAATACACCCCCCACACAAAAAATGAATGTTCTAGCTTTCGGTCACTCTTGATATCAGTTGAGCGATAAACAATAATTCCTATGAACGAATTTTGTTCTGGTCAGCTGATATGTTATGTGTGTTGTATTTATATATTAGTTGTGTATCTTTGTATCATTTCGTGTACTGATAAATGAATAAACTGGTTCTCTATATTAAGGTGTCGTGTGTTTTGTATTTATTGAACTATAATATAGTCACCCGAGCTTCTCTCAGCATTCACCCAGCAATCTGGTCCACTCTAAAGAAGGTTGTGATGATCCCTGGTCTAAAATACAGCTACATTCTTCCCACAGCAACACTGGTGGCCCGTGTTACACCCACGAGTGTGTACCCATATGTCCTCCTGTGGCGATGCCCAACTGTATAGAGGGGAGTATTATGGAAAAGAAGTAAGTAAGAGTCTTTAGCATTTCGCTATATTATATTTTAGTTCTATATAGTTTCTAATTTCCGGAAAAATAATACCGTGCCAAATAAATTTAGTTTTTTACACCGTTCACAAGAAACATTATTATACATTTATGTAGCATGTACACATGTACGTAAAAGTGTGTATGTATATCTTTGCGTGTTGCTGTGTGTGTGTGTGTGTGTGTGTGTGTGTGTGTGTGTGTGTGTGTGTGTGT
>NW_004797714.1:637621-643020 GCF_000002075.1 Aplysia californica | reverse complement strand
GCAAACAAATTGTTCTTTCTGTTGTATCGAAATCATACGATTATTTGGAGTCGTTTTCAAGATATTAAAAAATCTGCATTCGTAAAAGCTTGTCATGTTGGGAAACTCAACATTTTTGAGTCATAATTCTCAAAACTAGGCACTGAGAAGATAGAACCTTGTAATTCTGAGATAACGAACTGTGGCAGCTGTTTCGACTGGCATGTTTTTAACGTACTCAGTACTTGGTCAACAAAATAATTAAATCATTCACCCCCTTAATTCCACGAGCAAATAAAATGTGCGTTTTTAAATCTTACGACATTTGGCTAATATCAAAGAGTCTACATTATGTACTATCTTTGCTAATATATCTCACACTTCATCGGGTTTACTGTATCAAACATTTCATTTATCGTAATAATTATTTCTCTTCGCAAACGAGGCTCATCTGATCGTATCAGGTCCCCTTTGCACGGAAATTCCATAAACAATATCCAGGTGACCTGAAAAATGTTTGTCCAAAATGAAAGCCGACAAAACCGTATGAATTTCGGTACAAACACCAACGTTTGCAGAAGTTTTAATGTGGGCCATCCATCCAGATTTATTCTGTATTAATAACACTATAATATGACATCCATCAACAAAGTTTCACTAATTATATCTTCCAGATACCCCCAATTTCGAGTAGGCTAAAGTACATTCTGATATATGGTAGGCATTGACACTGGTCGGGGGAAATCTGTTTCGCGCCTTCCATTGTGGTTTGTTTCAAATCTTGGATGCTTTCAAAACCCCTCCCCCCTCCTCACACTCCTTGTCGTTCCAATACATCAAATATTGAAAGTCCACAAAACAGCTTTGGAGTTATGACGAGCTGTCCTGCCTTGCTGGAAGTTCTTCTTCTATCTTGAACAAACAGTTCTAAGCTTCTCCAAAATTTGGATAGGATGATGAAGTATTGGTCACACTTCACCGAATCACGGACCACCGTAACCTTTTCAAGAGTGCGTTGTTTTTACAGGCTGCCTACCGTGTGTTACAATTCGAGTGATTAGAATTCGAGTTCTGTACTTGTATGGACCCAAAACGTTCAAAATTTGCTGCCCATTTCAAAATGAACCTTATGTTTGGAAAATTATGTTTGTTACAGGTATCTATCCTGTGTACCCGAGCAAATAATGCAAATGTAGATTTGGTAGATTTTGTTTGTTGATATATGTTCGGTGCAAAAGCATGCCGTACAGGGGTTAACAGTTTTATCATCTTACCTTTGTGCAACAGCAGTGAACTTGAAAAAAACCACCATAATCCTGATGGATGTTCTAGCTTTCGGTCGTTTTTTATTATGAATTGGATCGTAAACAAGAAATGTATTAATATTTATTTTAACGAACTTTTTTCTGGTCAGCTGGTATAATAATTTTTAAAATGTGTGCTGTATTTAATTATTAATTGGTGCATTTTAAAAATAGTTTCGTGTACTGATAGAAAAACAAACTGGTTGTCTTTAGCGATGTACCTGGTGTATTGTATTGAAAGCAATAATAAGATACTTACCCGAGCTGATCTCAGTATTCTCACAGCTATATAATCCACTTTAAAGAATGTTTGATAACACCTGATCTAAAGTACAGCTGCATTCTTTCCACAGAGACTCTGGTGACCCGTGTTACATCTACGAGTGTGTACCATGTCCTATAATGATGCCTAGTTGTCGCCCGGGATATACTACCTATGAAGAGTGAATAAAAGTCTTTCTATTATATTTCATATTTCTGTTTCATTTTCTCTCTAATTGCCGGAAAATTATTTTTTCATTATTTTTAGAGTTCAAAAGATTTGATACCATCGAATAAACATTAGCTAAAACAAACTTAGTTACATACAAGTTACAGTGTATACCCTTACCGCCCCCCTCCCCCAGACAACATCGTCTGTGTGTTATACTCAAACAACTATCCTTTATTTTGCAGGATCATCAGCGGTTGTGTGTTATATACCTGTATACCGGTGAGCAGAATTTTTCCAGGGTGATCAAAAAAACCCCCAAACTGAACAACTTCTTTTTCTAAATATCTCGCACAAAATTTGTACTAAAATGTTGTTATTGGAATAGATACAATTCGTTCAAAAGGAATTTGTTTGACATAAAATTCACAAAGAAGAAACATATTTTTGAAAACGGAAATGGCTTTTATAAAAACCACCTATAAATGCAAAATGAGCCAATTTAAAAGATATTGAAAGGGAAGTCATGAAATGGTTGGTTTGATTTTTTCCTTCCTTTTATATCTAAAAGCTAATTTTTCTATCACTGTAACCTTTAAACAATATATCTTTTCTATACAGATTTTAAATTTTTAAAAAATATTCTGGAATTCCTAAAATCAATGGTCTATATGTCCTCCTTTGGACTCGACACATTTTAACGCGTCGTTCGTAATGTTCAATGGTGGCCCCCCAAAAAGGATCCACTCAACTATGAGTACTCAAAGCCACATACATTGTACACTTTACAGTATGGAGCTGTCTCTAGAGACAGTATGGGGAGGGGTGAGGTTGCCCAGATAGACATCATTTGTGGAGTTGATATAACCTGAAAGGTGAATATGGGCTTTGCCAAGGAACCAAAATGTCATAGAGGAACTGTCCACGCATTTCAAGGCGATCATGGAATCATGAACACATTGCTATCATCTGATAGTACCGGTAAAATGGTACAGTCGTAGATGAAGATCTGCCTTGAGAATGCGGACAGTTGAGATGAAGGAAATACATTTCTGCAGTCATCGTCTACGGACAGACGTCTCATGGGGCTCATCTACGGAATTCTGCACCCAGGTGATGTTTAAAGGGGTGCGAACGGTGTATGTTTGACCTGAAATGGTCTGGGAATGTTTAGTTCTGATTCTGTACTGGTAGCCTACTAATGGGTAAACCATTTCCACCCTTGACATCAAGGAAAGCCTTAAGGGCACTTTAACATTATATCTGTACCTTGTGCGAAACTCCCGAAATCAGTTGAAGGTGAGGAAATGTTCAATACAAAAGATCTCTACTCTTTACTAATCTTAACCATGATCACAGTAGGCATAGGAAACTTGAGAAAAACTATCTGCAAAATTCTGTTGGTGTGTTAAACTACTGTAGTACGCAATACGGCTCAATCATTTGGACTTTTAGTGGTAGGCATAATGCGAACCAGTGCGCCATGCTACAAAAATGGGGACATAGCTGAAAATGGGTTGTTTTTTTTACGCGCTGTGTAAAACAAAATTATTCTCTGGATTTATCTAAAATGAATATCATACAACTTCCTTTTGATTTCCAATAGTTGTGTGCAATTTTGAAGCGTAAAACTTCAGTGTGGAGGAAAATATTAACAAAAAGAGTTGTACAATATTTTTTTTAGATCACCCTGTATTTTTGTTTTTTGTTATGTACCAGGCTGGACCATTGCTCATTTTCACTGGGAGGCTGATTCGGTGTTGGTTTTAAAACTGTCTAATATATCTGCTGGCCCATTCTCTGGTATGTCTCCGTGTATGTGTGTGTGTGTGTGTGTGTATGTGTGTGAGTGAATGCGTGTTTTTGCTTTGTTTTAATCCATGTCCTGGTTGATTAAGATGTTATTCGGCCGAAAAATTATTCAGTTCGAATTCCTTTTAGAGGAATGAAATAGTTTAATCTTTGCTACCATGCTTTTGTATGTGTATTTATCAAACAAAATATCCATCCCAAGTACCTTGGTGTACAACTGGACCGAAAGCTGTCTCTCAAAGAGCACTTAGGGGAGCTGACCAAGAAAGCCACCTCCAGACTAAACCTACTGAAACACCTTTCATCACTCAACTGGGGAGCTGACAAAGCAACCCTCCGACAACTTTATATAGGGTATGTCAGATCTGTGATTGACTACTCCCTACCACTACAATCCATAGCCAGCCAAAGCTCCCTGGCACAGCTTGACAGAGTACAGAACCAAGCACTCAGATTTGTTTTTGGCGCGATGAAGACCACGCCTACAAGTGCCTGCGAAATCCACACCAACAAAGAACCACTGGACCTCAGAAGAATGAGTGCTACACTCGAAACCTATGAAAGATTTGTGCGGCAAGAAGACACGAACAAAAACAGGAAAATGGCAGATGAGTGGGAACCGAAAACACGCACCCAGGAGACCTCCTTTATGCGAGAAGCAAAAAAACTACTTGAGGCGTTAGACCCATCAAAGAACAGAGAACCAAACACCAACATCAGCAGCGAACCTCCATATTGGCAGACACCAGAAATCACAATAAGGACGAGACTTCTAGACCCTTCTTGTGACAAGACCACACCAGAATAAATACTCAGAACTAGCGCCCTGGAGACAGTGGACTCGTATGCTGAAACTCCAATCCATGCATACACAGATGGGTCAGCAACAAACGCTACACGAAATGCTGGATACGGATCTACCATCAAATATCCAAACAACCTTGGAGAGAAGAAGCAGACCCAACTATTTGGCCCATGTGGAACATACAGCTCTAACTATGACGCAGAGAGAATCGCCATAATAAAGACCTTGGAACAGATCGCCCAAGACTTTTTTGAAGGTGCAATAACACTAGGGGATGTTGTTGTCTTCTCTGACTCAATGTCAGTACTCCAAGCCGTCGAAGGAGGAGGAGACTACAGCGGTGACGGGAACATCCTCAGCCTTGTAAAACAGATGGGCACTTCCTATTGCGTCCGGGTCACACTGCAGTGGGTGCCTGGTCATTCTGGAGACAATCTATCGAAGACTGGAGCTAGCCTGCCCCAGACAGACGCAACCGCCTCTTTACAGGCCTGCAGAGGGATCATCCAAGCCAAAAGCAGAGACGAGTGGCTAAACAGATGGGCCAACGCAGAAACAGGAAGATCTCTCTTCGGGTACATGGACAAACCCAACCCCGAAGACCCTTCAAATCTTTTATGTAGAGCCGACCAGACATTGATCTTCAGAGCCCGCACAGGACACTTACACACCAACAAGCACATAAACAGAATCGACCCCATGTGGGAACCCCATTGCAGACACTGTGGCTACCACGAGGAGACCGTTGAACATCTTCTCCTTTACTGCCCAAACCTGGCAGTTCTTCGACGCAGGCTCCTACACACACTTACAAACTTACAAAGCCTGCTGTACTCTGGCGTTGACCAGATGAGAAGGTTACTAGAGGAAGGCATTGCGCTGCCAAGAGCGAAATGCTCCCAGCTAAAGGGATTTGAAAACAACAACAACAACATCAAACAAAATTGATAACATCTCTCTTCTCTGTCTGTCTGTCTGTCTGTCTTTCTGTCTGTCTGTCTGTCTGTCTGTCTGTCTGTCTGTCTGTCTGTGTCTGTCTGTCTGTCTGTCTCTCTCTGTCTCTCTGTAC
>NW_004797714.1:630896-635323 GCF_000002075.1 Aplysia californica | reverse complement strand
GAGGGTGGCGTATCTGCTTGTTTGTGTGTGTGTTTGTGTGTGTGTTTGTGTGTATGTTTGTATGTATGTGAGTGTGTGTGTGTGTGTATGTGTGTGCGTGTGTGTGTGTATGTGTGTGTGTGTGTGTGTGTGTGTGTGTGTGTGTGTGTATTTGTGCGTATGTGGGCGAGTGAGTGAAAAGAGTAAACATTCCATATGTGTTTTCGAGTTGTTCATTTGTAGTTTACTTGTCTGCTAGCTTTTACCATGAAAGTAGGTACTCAAAGAAGTATCATTTATACTCATATCATGTCGAAACAAAGAAAACGCCAATTTCATTGCCATTGGCTGTTTCACGCTTTGTTTCAGGAAACAAGCTATACGCCTTCTACCTTACCACCACCAACTACTACTCCTCCTTGCCCCGTACCCCCACCGTGCCCCCCAGGGTCCACGATGGAAACACAGTACGTATGAACATATCCCTGTAATGTCTGTGTTTTCTTGGACTGTTTTATGTCGTTCCCTTCCTATAGAAATACAGTGAAGCTAATCAACAACGTTACCCAATTAAAAAGAAATATAACCAAATGAGAGATAAGTATAATAATATTTTTTGGACAAGCGCTAAGATTTAGTACTTGGTGCATACCCAACCCAGCGCTTCCGCGGGTGGTGGATAGAGGGAAGGTCTCCAGATATACAGGTTATCTGCTAAGCAGCTGCGAACCAAAGGGGATATAGTCGTGGAGAGTAGAGGAGAACCCTGGTGGCACAGGTGCTTCAATAAATACCTCATGCACTTGAAAATTGGGGACGAGACGTGACATAAATCATACCAAAGCCCCCACTACCTTGTGGGGTGTCAATGGATAACAGTGACCAGCTGAGAAAACTGTACTCAAACCAGCATTAGGCAACGGGAAACCACTGCTGTAATCTCCCAAGAACAGTTATGGAAAACAAAATTGATATCTCAGATAACAGCGTTAAAGGAGTTCATGATCCAACAAAAGGTAGATATATTTTAATGGACAAAGGGAATGTCTTAAACAGATGTTCAGGAAACATAGAAGGTCTTTTCAAAGACAATAGAGGAGAAAAACCTGTAATAAAGAAAGAAAGAAATGAATCACCAATACTGAAAGCAGAAGTACAAGCTGCCATTAAGAAAATGAAACAAGGAAAAGAACAGAATGTTGATACATGTTTCTTTGGATTTACTTAAAACTGAATGAAAATCATCATCAGCAATGAATCTCTTGTCAACAGTCCAGCTGACAAAAATTTGACCGGCACTCAGTTAACAAACCGCTTCTGCTTTCTCTCACTCTCCCCTCAATCTCTCTTTTCCCCCTCCTCCTTCTACTCATACATACATACGTACACATTTCCACCACCTCATCTTTCTTTCCTCTTCTCAGCTACCCTAGTATGTATTGTAAAATCTACATTATTTGAATACTTTAAGGGGGGGGGGGGGGGGGGCTACACCCCCTTAAAGTCAAAATTCGGCTCAAAATCATGGAATTTGAGTTGTAGGCATTTTTAGCTTCCTCAGCCTCTCCTACAACTATTTAGAACCCCCCAAAATCGTATTTTTACCCACACCGGGCATGTTTGTAACCACCATTTCCTCATTAAGTCAGTATCTTATTTTTCTTTATCGGCCGTTTTCTCAAAACGCGACTTTTCTGTATACTTTTTTAAATAACTCCACCATTTTCCATCCAATCTTCATGAAATTTTCACAGAATGAAGAGAAGAGCTGATACTAAAAATTAGTTTGTTGAATATTTGATATATGAAATAGATTTTTGTTGGTGGTGTCTGGAGTGTGGATTTTCATGGATTTTTCACAAACTTGAATACTACCTCAGGAAAAAATTCATTAAAAATTGTCTAATTCGTTTAGGAAAAAAACAACAGACAAATTTTTAGATCTAATGTTTGTAAACACGCATGCAAAAAAACAATCAACTTCCATGAGCGATAAGTGCGGTATTCATTACGTAAGACATGTCAATAAAATCCAATATGGCGGCGTATCCATGGAAACGAAACATTGCGGATTTTAAGACTCCTTACTATGCTTGTCATGTGTGTGAAATTTGGTAAAATTCGGTCCAGTAATAGGCGAGATAGCCTCCAGGTGTAGCCCCCCCCCCCCCCCTTAATGGATGTTCATCTTTTCATTCGCAGAACGAACAGTGACGGCTGCGTTATTGATTATGAGTGTATTACGCCAACACCAACGCCAGTAAGTAACATTTTGACCGAAAACTTGTGTTAGTATTACGTGTTCTCTCTCTCTCTCTCTCTCTCTCTCTCTCTCTCTCTCTCTCTCTCTCTCTCACTCTCTCTTTTTCTTTCTCTCTCTCTCTCTCTCTCTCTGTCAAGTGTATGTCTGTTTGAGTGTCTGTCTCTTTGTTACTCTCTGTTCTCTCTCCCCTCTCTCTCTCTGTCTCTCCCTGTTTCTGTCCGTCTCTGTCTGTCTGTCTGTCACTCTCTATCTCTCTCTCTATCTCTCTCTGTCTGTCTCTGTATGTCTCTCTCTGTCTCTCTGTCTCTCTCTCTCTCTCTCTCTCTCTCTCTCTCTCTCTCTCTCTCTCTCTCTCTCTGTGTCTCATTTTTTCTCTAGACCTTCTTTCCAGTATCTGAATTTAAATTAAGATACTTTGGGTAAAGTTCATTCATGCTTTTTTAGCAAAGGGTGAGTGTCAGGGGAAAAATAAGGGAAATAATATAGTGTGTTTGTGTGCTTACGTAGGTGTGAGTATTTATATGTACGTGTATGTTTGTGCTTGAGTATGTATGTATGTGTGTGTGTGTGTGTGTGTGTGTGTGTGTGTGTGTGTGTGTGTGTGTGTGTGTGTGTGTGTGTGTGTGTGTGTGTGTGTGTGTGTTTGTTTGTGAACGAGAGACACTATATTATATATATATATATATATATATATATATATATATAGAGAGAGAGAGAGAGAGAGAGAGAGAGAGAGAGCGAGAGAGAGAGAGAGCGAAGAGAGAGAGAGAATGGGGGAGAGACAGACAGACAGACTGACAGACAGAGGGATGTGGGATGGAATTAGTGATATCAATGTACGACCCTATTTCCATTTGAGTTTTTTAAATTGCCCAGACACGTACATTTATTATCATGTTTATGTTAGAGAGGGTTCTTGTTTGTATTTACGACTTGTCCGAAAACAAATCAGCTGAGTTGTATGTGAAGGACAAGATGAACTATGTGAACTAATAATACTTTTTGAAGAATTACATGAGTATTTGAAAATAGTTTTACAGAATGCTCGCAAAGCCAGGATTCTTTAGTATGAAGCACCGATACTTAATCCTAAAAAAAAAGAAAACTTTACGTTTTACCTTTTTTCAGACTCTGCCACCCTCAACAACTCTGCCATGCCCGCAAATACAGGTTACGTGCTTCCCGGGCACTGAATTGGTTATAAGGTCTGAACCATTGGCAACTTAAGATTTCTTCATGTTTATTCTGCTAATTCCAATTGACTGACGTATTAAATACTAACTTTTTATATTTGATTTATTTCTTAAATTACATATTCATTTGTAGCCAGGTTTAAAATGGTTATTACGTGTGATATTGTAGAGTGTTGTGTTTTTATTCGGACAATCCGTTCTTTTAGGGGCATGCATTATATTAGATCTATGGTTCAAACCAACGAAGGTACGTTCCTGAATTGAAGATGTCCCTGGATCCTATCGCAGATTGCCTTTACAAATGTCAACTGTGAGTTCAGCAGTACATAAACGAAAGAACAATAAACATTACGTCTTTTAAAAAAAAACCACTGTGCGGAGAAAAAAAAATGTTTGCACCTCCATATCCCGCATAAAAATCGACTCATAGAACTAGAGAAGAGAAGAAATTTGCAACTCGAAATGTTCGGTCAATGCATTGACGCTGTTGCGACATTCTACCCTCAGTTACTCTGAGGGCCCGTGTCCTGTCTACGACTGTATCCCTATACCCACACCGTGTCCTGATGATGGTATGCCAAACTGTTTAGAGGGATATCTTGCTGTAGAAAGGTAAATTGATTACTATCTTTCTTCTCTTTCTTTTGCTTTTCTAAGTGCTCGCAACTGCATAAGGTCATATAAGCGTGCGGGATACATTGAGCACTTCCAGTTTGGTAATAATTCTGAATTTTGCCCGGGTGGCGGCCGAAGCCTATTTTTATGGGTTTTAAGACTATCAATGCATCTTCAACTTGCGCAACTTGCACACCGGACCTCCGATATTTTTTTCATCCTTATCCAAGAAGGCTAGGTATTAGATCTTATCTACCATAAGATTAGCGGTGTGACTGAAAGACAACAGTAAGAAGGAGCCAAGGAGTTGCAGCAGAAAGGCTGAAAAAAGAGTCAGGGCCCGGGGGAGAGGGTAAAGGGTAGGAGGGGGGGGGGGG
>NW_004797714.1:627973-629509 GCF_000002075.1 Aplysia californica | reverse complement strand
CATCCATCCATCCATCCATCCATCCATCCATCTATCTATCTATCTATCTATCTATCTATCTATCTACCCTCTTACCCTCCTACCCACCTACCTACATATATATATATTTATATATTTATAAGAGTTTGTATTATGTTAATTAATGTACCATAGGGATCACTCATAAATCATTTTAGAAAACGTTTCTTGCGAGCCGAAATTCTTGGTTTTAAAGTAGTGAATAATATGCTTATTTTTTCTCACTTTGTTTTCGTCCTTTGTTTCAGACTACGCCACCCACACCAACCCGGCCATGTCCACTGATGACGACGTGCCCCCCAGGCTTTGAAATAGAAACAAGGTCTGGGCCATTGTCTGCCAAGATTTCTAATAGTTAAACTTAATTAACGTTTTAGCTTGTTGAATGTGCTGTAGTGGTTTGCCTGCTTTCGTTGTCGCACGCACAACACACAAATCGATTTCCGTGAGGGTAGACATTTTATCAAATACGTTATGCTGGTTTAAAAAAAAAAAGAACTTTGTACCTCTTTCAACCCAGGTTGGCTCTGGCAGACAGGCATAAAGTGCTCCTCTTAAATCACCTAAATCGTACCGATAGGGATGTAAAATACCTATACTTAAAAAAAGAAACTTGTTTCAGATTCTTGTAAATCTCGTTTTAAATTTCTACATTCACACATTACAGTTTTAACAAGTTAAGAGATGGTTATGCATAATGCGCTGTTTTCATATTACGCCAATAGTACTTTAGTGGCATGCATGTCAGGATATGGTTTAGATGGCCCTGGTTCATTACAAAGAATGTCCGTTATTGGACACCAGCGTCTACGGTGTGGCGGTATAAGCTTGTTCACTTTCGCCTGATACAGGATATCAACATTTTTAAAAATTCCACATTCTACCCACAGCTACAACGGCGGTCCCTGTCCAGACTTTGAGTGCGTCCTAGTCGGATGTCCTTTAGCAGAGGTGCCTGCCTGCATGTTTGGAGATCTGAAGTCAGAGTAAGAGAATGGGCATTATGCCGTAACGTAACCCCCCCCCCCCCAAAAAAAAAAACCCACACAAAAAAACCCCGAACAAAAACCCACTACTATGCATCGTGACTACAATTCAGTCATCGATGCGGCAGGTGGTCACACATGGTATCGATTTAGTAAATTTGGAAGTGCTTAACCTGTCGTAAGTAATGGCTATCCTTGCACAACAATGAATACCTAACTAGGAATTATCAGTCCTCGTGGCTTCTTCTTTGATGTGTGTCGGTAGCCTTTTGAAAAGGACTGGGTTCTCAAAGGAAAATTCGTTTGTCGGTTCAATATTAATTCTTACGCGCACTCTCGTTTTCCGTGTGTTCATTAAAAAAATAGTGTTCTCTAGATACATTTAATAAAATATAAATGTTCATTTATCATTCCCAGCACTGACGATTACGGTTGCATGTATTATGAGTGTGTGACACCGGTCCCTGTGAGTAACATTTTGACTTATAACTTTTAAAGTGTTCTTTTACGCTTACTCTCTCTCTCTCTCTCT
>NW_004797714.1:617905-626855 GCF_000002075.1 Aplysia californica | reverse complement strand
GTCTGTCTGTCTGTCTGTCTGTCTGTCTGTCTGTCTGTCTGTCTGTCTGTCTGTCCAACGGTGATAATAAGTAAAAAACTTCCCAACTCAGTAATCAGATCTAATCATTATGTGTTATTGTTTGTTTGTTCGTTGTCATGTTTTTGTTGGGGTTTTTTTACTCACAGATATATCAATGTACGTTGTTTTTGTATTTGTTGCTATTGTTGTTGTTATTGTTTTTGCTGTTGTTTTTCTCACACGTATCGAAAACCTCACCGTGAACTGTTAATAACATCCACCCCGTTTCTATTGTATATAATAGGCCTGCCTGGGTAATGAGCCAAAGTGCGAAGAAGGAGAGGAACTGATTGTTAAGTAAGTTTTTATTTATTCGTGTGGGCCACCTTAAGTTAAGCAATCTCAGTTTTTTCCTGCTTAAAAATACGTACCTCAGCAAACATGCGGAAAGATTTGAGCAGGGTCTAAACGTCAACTGCTTCTTTTGTAGAGAATGTTCTGAAGAACGTTGGGAGTGTTGTCAAGGTTGTTTTTTAAGGTGTGGGGGGGGGGGGGGGTGGCTTAGGGTAAGCATACCTTTTGATACCCTCTACGTAAAGTATGGACATGCCAGAGATTGTATTATGATCTCTTACCCCAGATTTACGTACATGTTCAATTCCTCTGATAAGCAGGAGTTGACATGCAAGCTATAATATTGCTTCAGTCACACCAGTTTTCCAAAGTTATGATTCTTTAATCGGATGACTCTTAGCAACGATTTGCATTAAACAGTTACTGTCAGTGCCAGAGCTAATAACTATATTTCGTCTATTGTTGATGTCGCCTCTTTTATTTCTTTTAAGAAAGTTATTTGCGTTACGGTGTATTATCTTTAAATGCACATAGTAAGTAGTGCATTTTCATTTTTAAAAATTGCTACACTGGTTCTGTATAGGTATCTCAAGAGTGTACTCTCTGTGTCTCACAAATATAAGAAATATATCTTCTTCGCTTCGAATTACGGCTCTATCTCAGTGGTGTGTAATTTTGAGAGAAGGAAATTCAAAGATTTACACTCTTACAGTTGGATTATGTTTCTGCACAGTGAAAAAAGCAAGTCAGATTGTCTCTAGCCTTTGACACAGTGTGCAGGGCAAAACACTCAACACAGAATATTGCAGCCAAGAGATTTACAAAATTTGTTAAATCTATCTTTATCCCAGGATTCAAACATAGAAATGACCTCCATATTTTAATCTATTCCTCAGCGGTCCAGACCTATGTTTTGACTTTTACTGTGAACCCATCACTATCGAGTAAGAACATGATATGGTGTTTTTTTTGGCCAGTTTTTGTCGTCGTGCTTGTCTTTTTAAAAATATATTTAAGAGTTGTTAAAATATTCCATGTATTGAAACCGTTTACGTTGCAGTGGATTATGCACATATTATTATGAATATCAATGATTCAAGTTTATTTAAAGCTTTTTTTCTTTTGACTTTTAACTTTAAAAGGTAAAAAATGTATTTCTTTCTTTTGCTCTCTTTCTCTCCTTCTCCTTTCTCCTTCTCCTACTCGTCCTCTTCCTCGTCCTCGTCCTCCTCTTACTCCACCCCCTCTCTCTTTATCTCTCGCTCTCTCTTTCTTTTTCTCTCTGTCCCTCTCACCTTTTCTCGCTCCCTCTCTGTCTCTCTATCCTTCTCTATCTCGCTATATCTGTATGTCTATCTTTCTCGCTCCCCCTCCTTCTTTCTCTCTCTGTCCCCCTGTCTCCCTGTCCCTCTGTCTCTCTGTCTCTATCTCTCTGTCTCTCTGTCTCTATGTTTCTGTCTTTCCTTCTGTCTGTCTGTTTCTCAGTCTCTCTCTTTCTCCCCCCCCCTCTCTCTCTCTCTCTCTGTCTCTCTCTCACACTCTAGTTCTTGTTGTAAGTGTCGTCCCAGGACTGGTGCACATGTCCCGAACCATCGTCTTGCCCGGAGCCAGCCTTCTGCCTTCTGTGCAATCTTTTATATCATCTGTCCATAATTGACCTGTTCGTCCATTGCCTGTCTTTCCGTCCATTTGTAGTTTCAGCACTGTTGTCAGTAGTCTATTGTGGCTCAATTTGTGAAAATAAAATATGCCAAGTAAACATTTTTTGGCTGTTTTCAAGAGTTCTTGATGGGCTACATGAAACATCAGTTGGGGTAAGTTCAGTGTAAGGGTAAGTTGATAACCCCAGGCTTTTACCCACAATTAAAACTGCTTCGATATAACCGTCCTCGTAGAAATGTGATTTGTTCATTGCAAAGCTCCAGTTCATTATTGACTGTAATCCCACTTCCTGCTTTTCCAGCCAAAGTGTTTGACTTGAAATTTCTGCATTGACCCTCTTGTACACTCGGGTTTATCACTCCCTAGCCACACCCCTCCCTCCCCTAGCCCCCCCGCCGCTCCCATTTTCATTGAACAGTAGAGTTTTTGTGCATTGTTGGCAGCAATGTTTAACAATGTCTGATAACTGCCACATGCTTTTAGTAACGCCTTTGTGTCTATGTGAAATACATCACCAGAACTTGGGGTAAGTTGAACGGATGATCAACTTACCTCTTGGATAACGGATATTTATTATCACATCTAAGTTTGACTAATGGATAGTGCATATTCTCAGATGAAATTGAAAAAGTTTCATAATGTCATGTAATAAACCTATCCGGCATGTTGTACAGACTTCCCTACAACGTTGCAGAGCTATGGCACAGGACATTTGCCCTGAAATACGGCGTGGACATACCGAACTCATGGGTATAGAATGACATATCCGTAGACGACTGGCGGCTTGAATTTGTTGACTGGCTCAATCTGCGCATAAGATCAGTACAGTCAACTTTGTTGGTCTGCACCGTTGCCTTGAACTGACATGTAGATTGCCGCTCATATAAATCCTCTACTAAAACTAAAACTGACATGTAGTAAACTCCAAAAAAATTATTACATTAAGCCTGCCTAACACATGAAGCACTTCAAAGGAAATACATGTTCTGAACTAGTCCTACGCAAGCTGCCCAAAAGCTTCATGGTAGCCTGTAGGACCTGCAGCGAACTGCAGGCTTCGCACTAGAGACAGGATGTCCATTTAAAGAAGAAGAAGAAGAAGAAGAAGAAGAAGAAGAAGAAGAAGAAGAAGAAGAAGAAGAAGAAGAAGAAGAAGAAGAAGAAGAAGAAGAAGAAGAAGAAGAAGAAGAAGAAGAAGAAGACGAAGACGGGGAGGGGGAGGGGGAAGGGGAGGGGGAGGAGGAGGAGGAAGAGGAAGAGGAAGAGGAAGAGGAGGAGGAGGAGGAGGAGGAGGAGGAGGAGGAGGAGGAGAAAGACTGCAGTAAGGCCGAATATTTAAATGAGCACCCACCAAAAGCAGTTGTAGTTGTACCAAGGCATGGAACAAAGCAAGTCGGGGCAGTCATGTCTCTGGAGAAGGATAAGCTCGTGACTCTTGAGAATTTGTTTTTTCGTGGGGGGTTGGGGTGGGGGGTGGAGTTGAGTGATTTAAAGAAATAACAGCACATTACAAAGGGATAATAACAAAACCAGTTGATGATGAAGAAGTTGTAGAACCAAAATTCTAAATTAAGAAAAACTAAAAGAACTAAGAACAGATTTATCAGCTATAACGTAGAAGTAGTATTGTATGTTGCTAAGCATCAGATAATTTGGAAATGGACCAAGTCCGAGGTGATGGGACCTGGCGCTCAAGAGGTGACCTAATTTTTAAAGAGCCCAATATTTGATAAGCTCATAAGATCATCACCACCGTCTTCACCATTGTCCATCATATTTTTCAATGATGTTTTATCATTGCATCACTAGTTACAATCATGCCATAAACTCTCTTCCAGTCCCTGTTTCTTTCAGAAACGCATTTACGAGGTCTGTCTCAGAATAAAGTTTCCCTCCTCCATAAAATTAAAAGTACTCAACCAACAGCCACTAAAGCTTGCGACGTCATGACATCATGTCTTAGAAATCTCAAAGCCAAATTGCAAGTGCATTGGTGAACGGGTCATAGAGCTGTGACGTGTCAAGTATGGTGTACTACTGCACTTTGCCCAAGGCAAATCCGAGGAAAATGGCTTAGCGAAACATTGGTGCAACCTTCTCATTTTACGATGTCTGAGTTGGGATCAAATTTTCAATTCTTCTCGGCAAGTCTGCAGTTGAAACCCATGGTGATCTATACAAACTAATAGGGAATAAATAATGCCACATCAAATTCAAACAGTGAGGAAATGGATTAGGGAAGTTGAATGTGGGAGATCTGACATGAAAGATGAAGCAAACGCTGAAAGCACGGGGAGAGAAAGGTGAAGCACATTGTTGTTTTTTTCGACATGAGTGGCTTCATACTGAGCTGGCTAGTCACACCTGGCGGAACTGTCAATGGTGACTACTACAGGTTCGTCCTCAAAGACAAGCAGATCCATAAAAAAGACCCGCTTTGCTTGAAGAAGGCGTCATTCTGCATCATGACAACACGCCTGTTCACAAGTCCAGAGTTGTGAACGAGCTTCTCGAGGGCTACTTGTAGGAATTATTGGAACACACGACCTATTCGCCCAATCTCGCCCCATGCAACTTCCACCTCTTCCCCAAGGAGAAAGAAATGCTACGAGGTCGGAGATTTGAGGACGAGGACCAGATTCAAGAGGCTATGAGAAAAGCGCTCGGGACCTTGTCTTTGACCGCTGGGTACATCAAATGGAGAAATGTCTTGAACTTGATGGTTCCTACATAGAATAGGTATTTTAATAAGCTTTCAGTTGATACCAAATACAAGGTGATTTATAATTATATGTGAGGACAGCATGACAGTGAAACTTTATTCTGAGACACACCTCGTAGCTAATAGTAATGTTTTCTTTTAATCTGTCTGTGCTATCATCACCAATCGTATTACCTCCTCTGACTTCAACCATTTCATCACTTGGTTAATTCCATAAAAGTTTCAGATTCTATTCTCCTCTTGTCTTAAAAAGAACCACCTGTATTTTAGTAAGGATCGCCTCACTGCCACCATCATCCTGTTGTTTTGTCGTAACAAATCTTTTCATGTAGATCTTACGTTTATTACAGTATAACATTGCACATCCATGCTATAAAGTTTATATCCTCTAGAGCTTACACCTATTACTATGGTAACCTATGTCTTCTTGATATACAGCTTCACTGATCAATGTAACCCACCCCATTAATTAATCAGCTTGCCTCATGGATGGCAAAAATTCATCACTTTTACCCCTGTTGAAAATGTCACTTTTTTGTAAAAAGGTTTGGAGCTTTTCCAAGTTCAGGGATCGGAAGGTCAGCTGAAATTTATGTAAAACCATGCACCTCTTTGACATGAGCATTGGGATTGAAACTTTACACAGATCAGCGATCATTAAAAAAATGCTTATCCTACCCTGGCATTTCTCAAGTCCATGTTTCAGCTTCGTTTATTTAGCTTATTTTTTGTTTTAGAGTAAATAATGAGTAGTTTTGCTATTTAGATATTCTTCATTTCATAAAAATGAATTTTATCTGCATCACTTTATTGAAAAACTAAACTTGTTCCTAAATCAACACCGTTGCCATGGCATCAGAGCATTGTTCCGGTTTCTTGTTTAAATCGGGGGTTGATCATAATAATAATGATATGAAACTTATTTTTACATAGTCCAAATGGCATTTTTCGCAGAACAGCGATCACTAACATTTTTAAAAAATAGGGCTCATCCTTCCCCGCTTTCCCTTCTATGGTCGTGGGATATTATGCATCTTTAAAGAATCGACACTCTTTCTATATTTTTAACATTTTAAAAGCAAGAACGAAAAATGAGATAAATGAACGATTTATAGAATGTTTTTCTCGAACGACATTGCATCACTAGATAGGATAATAACGTGATATTGTAAGTTTTCACGCTTAACACAATAGAGTTGTTTCTGGCACATGACATGAATCCCACGTTCTTCTCAGACAGGACTCAATGTTATTTTTGTATGTGAGTCTTGAAAATTTTTGAAACATCTCACGTATAAGAACGCCTCGATTATGATTCTAATTCGGGCTATTATCACCCCCCACTTCATCACGAATGACGTCAACTGAGCAATTGATGCACCCAAGTATTAGGGACCTATTGCAGGAAAAGAATGACTGGCTATTTGTTTCCCCTTTTTATTTCCATCTTTTTCTTTCCTTAATGCATTTTCTTTTTTTTTTTTTTCTTTATTCCGCACGTAACCCAAAACAGCCCGGAGGTCAAGAAGGCGGAGGAAATTTGGGAGACGAAGAAGGATGCCATTGAGCAGATGCTGTGTAAGTAGGCTTTTAATCACATTTTTACTGAGCTCGCACTACATTGGTTCCATTGGTTCCCACCTGGCGCTCAACTCTCAACTGCGTCTCCACGAGGCTGCAGCACGTACAGTGGCCACACCCTGGTGACATCTTTGGCAAGGGGGGGGGGGGAGGGGGTGGCGAACCAGGTAGAGGGTATGCCGGTCGGGTCTCAGACCCTCTTTCAAGTAAACTAGGATCTGCATATAATAGTATTAATCTGCATTTATATAGCGCGTACCCAAGCTCCACTGTATGTGCAATTCACTTAACAACTATTATTACCCCAGCAGACCCACGTTCACCCAGAACCAATATTGGCTTCCAGGGAAAACAGAAAGTGTGAACCGTCGATTATGCGCTCAATCAAACACCAACAAACTGTCAAGTCAAGATCTTTGGCTGTCTATACTCGGGTACCCATTCCCACCTGGGTGAAGTGGGGAAAATTTGTGTAAAGTGCATTTCCCAAGAACACAACGTCGGGTCCCAGACGGGATTCGAACCCACGACCTTACGATTATGATTCCAAGAGCCTGACCACTACGACACCGTATCAAAACTGACTCCGGATTACTACAAGACTAAAACCGCTAGGCTGTTGGAATTTTCATAAAGGTGGTCCCAGCAGAGCGTCTAGGAGCTCAAGGCACAGTGAGACAGAAAAGACGCCGCTGGCCACTCCATGCACCCCGGCCTATACGTTCTACCGTCTAGATCCCGGCCCATCTCCGGCCGGCTCCACATCGTCATGCCATCGGATCCAAATTTTTTGTGTCTCTTGTAAAGTTTATCAGCGGATTGTAAAAAAATAACCGACAAGATTATGTTATGCAATGCGACCTCTATAGCTGAATGTAGAGGTTTCTGTGGATATTGTTTCTATTAGCTTTTCTTTTTCCCTTTACCCCGAAGAGTTTAAAAATCTTCTTTATTCGTTAAAAAAAACCAAGCCTTTAAAGTAGGGTATTTTCTTTTATTAGGGTAGATATAAAAACCTCTCTGAATAACATGATTATTGCAAGTCCGACGTTTGCCTGTATGCGAAAGCAGAAACAAATCTGCAGGTAAAATTCAGAGGTGATACATTTTTTATTAACAGCTATGAATCAAAGATTATCCCAGTAGTATAAAAAATGTAAGTTGTTACATTTCAGACAGAAATAGATAGTAGTGAATAACAAAAAGAAAGATAATCGTGGTTGTGACATTCTGTCGCTTTGAAGCGAATTGAACTTACATAATATTCTTTCCTTATTTAAAGGCATTGTTAACGTGTCTGTTGGAATTACTTCTGTAATGCCTATGGAGATGGTATTTTAATGTGATCGACACAATTTAAATCACCTGTATGACCTACAATTTTCATATTTCGAGACATTAAAAAAGTCAGCACTTTTGTTCTTATCTAGAACTCTTGCAAGGCGTCTCTAATACTGTGTTTCCTTGATTTTTTTTTTGGACCAACACATCTTAGAGATAATATTGGTAATAATTCCTAAGAGAGCTTTTCGTATTCCATCTTCTGATTTTAACATTTCTCTCTTTCCATCATCATACAATTTTTCAATGTCAGAATCTCTAAGGGAAATACTACTTTTTCCCTTCTGGTACCAAGGTGTTTTTTTAAATTTCGTCTGCAATATCTTCAAGTTCATTTTTAAAACTATTTATAGTTAATATTCCGTTAATACAGTTTTATATATAGTTCGTGCACTCCAGATGCCAGTCTTGTATATCACTTATAATTTTTTTCAAACCTGCAGTTTTAGGTACATAATATGTGTGTGTGTGTGTGTGTGTGTGTGTGCGTGCGTGCGTGCGCGTGTGTGTGTGCGTGTGTGTGTGTGTGTGTGTGTGAGAGTGTGTGTCCTCAGAAATTCACATTAAATGTCTTATATAGTATTCGAAATTATGATCAAATTGAAGGATAGTGTTATGCGGCAATAATATCTTTTGAAACTTTCTGTTTAACCTGACACATTTATCCAAGGAAAATTCGTAAATGTGTTTTTTTTCATATGGAAAGTGGATAATGGGCTAATTTAAAGAAGCGATTTTGCATAAATATGTTCCTCTTTAATGCTCATAGAATTGCCATCTACCATAACCCAATATACTATTAAAATGAGAGTAATGTGGTAGAAATTGAGTTACTAAAACTATAATTTAGAGAATCAATATTTTGTTGTACTTTAGATGTGAACACACTGTTGAATTTCTCCATCCACAGGGAAGATGCTTATGGACTTAATCAAGGGAAATAAAAGATAAAGAAAGACCTGTAAGTCGAGTTTTTACCTTTATCTTTTTTTATCCCATAATCTTGTGAGTTCATTTATTATATCACACACACACACACACACACACACACACACACACACATACACAAACACAAACAAACACACGTGTGCGCATCTGAAATTATCTCTTGTGCTCTTCACAGGTACTATCTATACTCCCGTGGAGGCTGTCGCATCGTCGTTCACGATACGACAGACAACGGAATTCCGCGGAAACTTCACCGGTGTCACAGACCAGCAAATCATAAATCAGGCTCAAGCGCAGGTAAATTATCTTTTTAAAAAAATTCTATCTTCTATCATCTTTCAG
>NW_004797714.1:610832-617777 GCF_000002075.1 Aplysia californica | reverse complement strand
TATATCTCTCTCTCTTATAATCTATCTATCCACCTATCAAACAAAATTAAGCCAAATTTGTATTTATCTGTGCATATTCTTGTCTTATTCCATGCCAATATGTTTTCCTCTTTTCCCAGACGAAGTAATGAAGCAGTACACTTTAATTTAACATAGGTTTTTTTTTATATAGGAAATACACCCGCTGCCTCAAGACGTCCGCTTCCCAGGAAATGATTTAAACCGGTCACCGAAGAATTGTAACCATAGAATGCCTTGGAAAGAACAGCAGTCAACAGCTTCAAAAAATCAATAAAACAAATCAATGTATCTTGAACTACCTAATTAGTTGACTTGTTCACTTTACTTTAAACATATTATGTTTATTTTTGTAGTAAATTTTCCAAGTATAATTTATTATTTTGACCGTTTGTTTTATTGATTACGAAAACGAAAAAGGGATGTTTTGTCTCCTCAGAAAGTAAACGTTCACTTCAAACTTGGTTATGTTAATTGATGGTCTCACAAAAGTTAACGAAATGGTTCTTTGAGATGCTTATATCAATAAAAGTATCATGAAAAAGTGCAACAGTGTTTTGTTAGTATGCCTGTAATGTTTCACCAGGCTGCTGTTCATGCTGTGATCAATGTCTGTGGAGTACAGGTGTCTAAATATAGAGGGCCCATTTAAAGGACAATAACTTGGTCCTCAACGCACACATTGAAAAAAAAACTTCGACCACATTAAAATTCAAATTGGTTGACATACATTTGGTAAATATGAAGACAATCTATCAATGTCTTCGAAAAATATCAAGTTTTAAGTATTCCGGTTAATTAAAAGCGTACAGCTTCAGTGACGTGATCGACTCGTTCTGGTTTTATTTTAAAAGGCAGTAAAACGACGACACTCACATCAGATGGATATCTTACTGTGCTGAGAAAGCATTGGTGAAGTTTGGGCAGGAGAAGGTGCTGTGTTGTTACAGTGTGATGGGGCCACACCCCAGATGTCTTGAGTGGCCCTTGTGTGGTTGCAAAAAAAGATTTGGGGAACAAATTAAACGCCGAAAGTTCACAGATGAATAATCGTCACATTAACCCAAACATGAGCCCTTTCAATTATTACTTTTGGGTTTTTTTTTTGACAGAGTGTGTACAGAAATAGGCTACAAACGATCGAACAGTTGAAACGCAATGCTGAACAGGATGTCCAAATAACTGAACCAAAAACATGCCACGAGCTATTCAAAATTTCCAGTGGCGGACAGGAGCTTGTCTGTAGAGAATTGGTCAACACCTGAAGATTTAAATAGCCATTAATTCCCTGAGTTTATCTGGCAATACAAATTTTGCATAAATTTGTTTTACAATGAACAAATTGTCACTATTTTAAAATAAGACAGCATGGTTGATTTTAAGAAGTTGTAACATTTTGCGTTTCACTCAGTTTTGGTACACATTTTATAAAGGTTATATTTTTCTAAAGCGGAAGTTGATTTTATTTACCACATTGACAGATGTAATGTCCTCCTGGTTGAAATATTTCTTCGAGTAACGTTGAAATTGGTTAAAAGATGACAGAGTTATTGCCAGTTACATGGGTCCTCTTAATTCTTTAAAGACACCCGGTACTCGTATTCGTTGCCTTTGCACACAGAAGGCGCGAGTCGATCTCTGAGTGTTGCAGGTTATTTTACGGAGTTTTTCCATCTGTTTGTTGTAAAGCGTTAAAAGTTGCGAGCGCCGTAAATCCTTATACCATACATACATAAAGCGTTAAACAAGTCAGGCCCGGACAGGCAGTGCCAGTTAATGTTAAGTGTGAAAGCTTTACCAAATATATAATATACCCCTCACTTTGAACAAATTAGACAAACTAGACAAATTATGCTATGGTAAATCACCCCCTCTCCACCTCTCCACAAACACAATAACCAATTAACCAACCAGCCAACCAACGAATCAAGCAACAAGCCAATGAAGCAGCCAACACCACCGACAACAAGCATGAATGTAAAAACTAATTACAACCAACGAACACATACACAAAAAAAAATAAATGAAAATCAAAACAAGAACAAAATCGAACCGAAACTAATCAAGAGGTTTTGGGATTTAACTTCTGCGCAAACTCTACTGAATACGTAAAAAAAAAAAGAAGCTTGAGACAAATTGAGAACTTACAAAAAGGAAAGAGCTCGTCTGAAAAGAAGCATAATACAGCAGATTTTCATCACGAACCTAATGGATTTTCACCTGTGAACGGAAATCTAATAATACGATATCGGCAAACAATCTACCGTAATAGGAAGAAAAAGTTCGGAATAGCAAACAGCCGAAATAGTGGGCCACGATGAACAACGTTCACTTACTTCAGAGATGTGGGGGAAGCGAATGAGAACGAGTAGCACGTATCTTTTGATATAGATTCTACATGTTAATCATAATACGATAATCTATACGTAGGCCTACAAGATGAACTAGACGAAAAGAACGATTTATGACTACACCGCCAGACTCGCTGAAAAGTGCCTTAGAGAAAGTTCAAAGAAAGATATAAATGAAACTGGAGACGAAACACACAGAAAGCCTAATAATAATAATAATAATAATAATAATAATAATAATAATAATAATAATAATAATAATAATAATAATAATAATAATAATAATAATAATGATAAAAGTGAGATATTTGATATTTTACTTGCGATCTAGATCTTCTGAAGAGGAGCTACCACTTTTTGATTGCGTCAAAAATCTTGTCTTTTCAGAATTTATACGATTTTTTTCCCAGTGACCAATAATACTAAATTTAGTAGTTTAAAAAGTAGGTACTTTTTACTCTATGGTTTATTGTTTGGCTTATTACCATTACAAGCGGACGACGGAAGCCCGATCCCTCTGTCCCGGTGTTTATGGTGTAGCCGTTAGACACTTTGCTGTCGCACACTGGGAAACGTGAGTTCGATTCATGAGTCGGGAGAACATTTAAAAATTTTTTTTAGCAGAGGTTTTACGGCGCTCGCAACTGCATAAGGTCACATGAGCGCCAGAAGATTAGAGGTGTTACAAGAGAGTAACAAACATAAAAAAGAAAAAGTGGAGATAAGGACAATAGATGTTTGATAGGAAAGAAGAAGCAAACCACACCAAAGCACCCGCCAACCATCCACGAGAACATTTTTATAGAATGTCTCTTTCTTTCTGCTGAGATGTTGTTTTTTTCTCTTAGTTTGGGTTGGCCCTGACAGGCAGGGGCGGACTGACCGTACAGAGTGAAAAGCGCCCGCCTTCTAAATGATCTAAAATTAATTGTGAGGCAACGTGGTGGAATCAGGCTCTCGTCAATTTTTGGGCATAATGAGTTACTGGTATCGTCTTAAAGCTTGTTCATTTGTCTTGCTTTCAATGACAAAAATTACCCATCCATCTTCAATAGAAGTGGATATTTTGGATTGAAGGAGGCGGGGGTCACCTGGTTTAAGAGATAAAATTAGTGAGAAAATGGCCGCCAAAGCTTGGTAAATTCCAAAGCTGGAGAGTCCATGGAAACTGTAAATTTATATTTTTTGTGCGTTTAATCAACGTTTTCGGTGAAATCCGCAGAGGAATGGGTTTGTAAAAGAACATAAAAGGTGTTGAGCTAAAAAACAAAAATTTGATAAAAATTGCTAAGCAGGGAGAAACTGCTGTTTTCTTCGATTTCATTATTTTGACGAGAGCCTGATTCCACCACGCTGCGTCACAAATTGTGTCCATGGGGGTGGGGTTGGAGTAGTGTAAACGCACATCCATAAAACCTCCCCCCCCCCCCTCCGAAAAAAAACAACAAAAAACAATGGCCGTTCGCCACCTCAGAATTAGAACGTTCTACTAGCTCAGTACCTAGTTTTGAGAAATTTGACGTCAAAACCTTTAGAGTTTAATATCATGTCAAGCTTTTTTAAAATGCAATTCTTTGAATATCTTTATAACGACTCCAAGTAAATCTAACAATTTTGATACAGATGATAGAACTGTTGGTTTCTGATCTCAAGGTCTTAATAGCTCAAAACGACAAAAATTGTTAGATATAACTTTATAATGCTCAGGTAGCGTAATAAAATCATATACATGTATTGTAAAACTACTTTACATAAATTACTTGACTGTTGTTTTTGTTTGTCTGTTTTTAAAAATTATTTTCCCATCCTTTCTTTCTTTCTTTCTTTCATTCTTTTCTTTTCTTTCTTTCTTTTCAGTTCAGTTCTTTCAGTTCTTTGTTTCTTTGTTTCTTTGTTTCTTTGTTTCTTTCTTACTTTCTTCTAAGGCGTTGCGCATCCACTGGAAGATGTAGCCCTCTAACACGACCTCCACTGTGTTCTGTCCACTGTTCTCCGTGTCAAGGTTGTATCCGTCTGTCCTCTCGTGTCATCGTGTTACTTTCTTTCTGCCCTGCTCTTGATTTGTGTTTGTTTAGGTAAGTGTTTTACGCAACTGCATAATAAGGTCGCATGAGCGCGTGGGACACATTAAAAATGTTCATTTTGGTAGGAATCAATTTGGAATTTTGCCCGGGTGACGACCGAAGCCTACTTTTATCAGTTTTGGACCACAAAGGGATTTCAAACTTGTGCAGCTTGAGCTCGGGGTCCTCCGAAAATTTTCCCCGTTATCTGAGAAAGTTAGGTGTTAGATCATAATATCATAATATCAAAGGTGTGGATGAAAGACAGTAGTAGTAAAAAGGAGCCAAGGGGCATCAGTAGAACGATTGCAGAAGAGACAGGAGGGAGAGAAAGGGGGAGGGGGCAGAAAGTAGAGACGAAACCAGACGACAGAACATGGTTAGGGAGCAGGAAAAGAGGTGAACGGAGTAGATTTTCGCCGCTGTCAAGTTTCGAACCCGGGACCTATTGAATAAGAAGCGAACACCGTAACCTCTAGACCACAAAAGCCTTGATTGATTTCCTATTCTTGGTCTCCATTCAGTGCATCGGTTTATTCATCTGTTATCTTTCATTTTGCTGATGTGAACCGCGCATTTGTATTTTTATCGGAGTATACCTTTGGAGATATCTGCCACTACTGTTTTCTCTCGTATTTTGAGTGCTTCATTTGATTTTGTATTTTTATATCCAGCATCTTCCTTTCAATTGCACTCTTGTCTTGTCCTTAGCTTCTTTCAGATATTTCTGGTAACTGGCCAGATTTGAAACCCATAGCTTGTTGATATTACTGGGAAAAGGCAATAATACAAAATTTGTCATTTTAGCATTATCGGAAGAGTTTAGTCTGTAAATATTACTAGCTGGGCCCCTTTCGATGAAAGGAATGATGGGTGCATTAACATCAACTGAATATCATTGGTCTACTATATTTTACTCTCTACTGGAATGGAGCAATAAATCTTGAGAGAAAAGTGACACATGTGTTGATAGTTCCCAGTAGAAAGAAAAAGAATTTGACAAAGGAGTCCAGAAAAAGCAATAGTATCGAACGGAAGTACGACTTGAGATAATCAAACCTGGCGGATTTTCTAAAATTACCGAGACAGAAGCGTCGGCCTACAAAAGCGATCAGCGAAATAATTTTTTTTAGGTTTTTGCAGCAAAACTTTCTCAAAACTGAAAAAACGAAGGGTGTCATGATCTGGAGAATATTTTAAAGAATCTTTTGGCGAAAACCGCATGTCGATCGATGAAGCCTTTAAAAAGCATTTTGAATAGCAAAATTCGGCCACCACAAATAGATAATAGATTTGCATCTTTCAAAGTAACTCTAAGCCTCATGTTTCCGTCTGTTCACCTAATTTTTGCTCTATTTTCCAAACTTATTGCTTCGCCTTTTTATAATCTGTCGCCATTTCAATATCCTTGTTTTCAATAGCATCCGTTTTGTCGCTGATCTAGTCTTCATGTATTTGGCTTTGCCTTTGTGGGTTTGAAGGATTATATGCTTGCTCCCAGTTTTTATTATGTAATTTTCTTTAGCTGTTCCCTTTCAGTGTAACGCGCCACATCATCAGCGAATCTAAGATTACTGAGCGATGCTGTTTTAAATATTTATTCAATTGCTGCTGTGGATAATTTGGGTAGATTATGATAAACGTTTTATACTCCCTTCGACAAAGTGCATGTCATAGTGGAGTCAGGCAGCTTTGACACACTGCCTGGGTGGCGTCAGTAGAGACTGCAGGTTTCGGGGTTCGAGCCTCACCTCAGTCCGACATTGTGTCCATGGGAACGAATCTCTATTCAAATTTCTTCTTGGCTCGGTGCTCTCGGAGATGGACTTCATAATCGGAGGTCATGTCTCTTAAGTAACCCACTGATGGTGTTTTTACGGGCATGAAGCCAATACCATTTCACATTTTACTTGACACTGCCTGTCAGGGCCGACCCTGACTGAGTGAGATAAAACATTACAAAGGACAGGCGGAGAAACTCTGTAGAATAACGTACACCACCCGGAGATCAACTGCTGCGTCCTGTGTGCTAATGCAAAGACCACAACAATTTACCCCCACAGACCTTGGTCATTGCATAAACATCAGAACAGTGAGATAGTTTACATTACATACATAATAACAAAGCACAGTCACATTTTTTTTGTACCTCATGCGTTTATTGATATGAGCATCTGAATCTAAAAGATCCACATGTATTTCAACAACGTTTGCGAGTCCATTCATTTGGGAAAACAATTTTGAACATTAACTTTCTCAGACGACATAACATTATTTTTTTTGTTTAGTTTTCGTGATCAATAAAACAAACAGTCGGAATATATAGAATAACTATCATGAAAAAGAAAATACATATTGAAAGCAAAGCAAATCAGTCAACTAAAGATTATACATCTTAATTATATTATATTAAAGTAATTCAAGACATATTAATTTGTTTTATTGATTTTTTAAAAGTTATTGACTGCTGCTCTTCCCCAGGCATCCTGAGGTTACACTTCTTCGGTGACGGG
>NW_004797714.1:598332-605832 GCF_000002075.1 Aplysia californica | reverse complement strand
GTGCCCAACTTGCGCACTGGACCTCAGAGATTTTTTTTCCCACCCTTATCCGAGAAAGATAAGTGTTGAATTTTACCTATCCTAAAATCAGGGGTGTGGCTGAAAGACGGCAGTAGTAAGAAGGAGCCAAGGAGTAGCAGTAGAAAGGCAGCAGAAAGAGACAGGAGCCCAGAGAAAGGGCAAAAAAGATTTGGGGGGGGGGAGGGGGGGGACCAGAAAGTGGAGACGAACGCAGACAACAGAACATGATTAGAGAACAGGAAAGAAGGTGAAAGGAGAACACTCTTTAGAGAAGACAATTTTCCGTCACTGTCAGGTTTGGAACGCGGGACCAGTTGAATGAGAGGCGAACACTGCAGTGAGGGCGAGGGTAATACGTCAGTGTTTTCAGATCTTTTAAAAAAAGTTTTTCTCAAAATACACTTTTTACTATGATGACTGCGCGGGGGACATCGTTTTTATAAAACTGTCAGAGCTACAGGCTTGGAATTTGGCGCATAAGTGCTGTATTATGTGATCATAGGCGGAGATTTTGTGAAACATTGATTCATTTTAAAAATATTTCTCATCATACTCGCTTTTTTCGGTGCTGGTCCAGTGATATGTCAATATTTTCGTTGTTATTAATTATGGAAAAAAATCCCCGCTAATGATCACAGATAAAATGTTTATAAATATGTGTGTAAAGTTTGAGGTTCGAATTTTGATATTTTCTGTGGAAAACAATTTCCGGCGCAACATGGTAAAAAATCCGAGATGGCCGCCTCAGAGACCAACTTTTCATAAAACTCGATACATTCCGTCATAGTTCTTTTAATTAGTCTATAATTAGCCTATATCACCTTTAAAAATTGAAGGAATGTCAAACCTCTAGAAAATTCTCGTATCATGTATATAACCCCTAAATATAGATCTAACTGTGCACCCTGTAAATGATTCTGAACAACCGATAGATAGATAGATAGATGGATAAATAAATAGATAGATAGATAGATAGATATATAGATAGATAGATAGATAGATAGATAGATAGATAGATAGATAGATAGATAGATAAATAGATAGATATATACAAACAGAGAGAAAGAAAGAGAGAGAGATATAGATCGATAGATAGATAGAGAAAGAGAGAAAGAGATAGAGAGAGAGAGAAAGAGAGAGAGAGAGAGAGAGAGAGAGAGAGAGAGAGAGAGAGAGAGAGAGAGAGAGAGAGAGAGAGAGGGAGAGAAAGAGAGAGAGAAAGGAGGGGGCAAACAGAGAAAGAAAGACATGAAGACAGAAAGAAACTAAGAAAGAAAGAAAGAAAGAAAGACAGAAAGAAAGAAAAAAAGAAAGAAAGAAAGAGACAGAAAGAGTGATAGACATTTCACCTGGACAGTAACAGTTTAAGTTTATTTGTCAAAATGTTACTCACTGGAGTTGGTATCTCACACGTATAGTATGTGCAACCGTAACTGTCTATGCTGTGAATGAAAAGATAAATGTCAGTAAAGTGATCAAGAGAACGTTGTATTTTTATAATAATATACGAGGGATGGAAAAGCAGAAGAAGAGCGAATGGAAAGTATGGAAAGAGGTGAAACTGTGTATATAATAATAATGTGTAGGGGGTATAGATGGGAGAAAGAGAGTGACAGTGTATGTCTGTATGTTTGTGTTTGTGTGTGTGTATGTGTGTGAATGTGTGTATCTTTTTATGTGTATGTTTGTTTGTGTGTGTGTTTGTGTGTATGTGTGTATGTTCATGTGTTTGTGTGTTTATGTGTTTGTTTGTGTGTGTGTGTGTGTGTGTGTGTGTGTGTGTGTGTGTGTGTGTGACAAACGTACCCCTGAACACATTACACATCAATCGGTATGTATCCTAACTGTGACATTATCGGCTTCAAGGTCGTCAGTTCTCAGCAACGCCTGCAATGTATTTGGCTCATGGTATCACATAAAGTGAGAAAAATATATTGTAAAAAATGAATTGTGATCCCCTCCCCTTTCCCAATTTTAAATTACGTTGAAAATTTATTTCACTCATGACGTCTCGAAGCATCAAATGTGGTCTAACTAACAGAAAGTGGAGACCCCGGTTGAGCGCTTGTTTGTTCGATTGTTTTTTTTTTTGGTTTTTTCTTTGGTAGGTGTTTTACGGCGCTCCCAACAGTATAAAGTCATTAATTTGAGCGGCCGGGACTCATTATTAAGCATTTTCTGTTTTGTAGGAATTAATTTTGAATGTTACCGGGGCGGCGGCGAAGCCTACTCCTATCGATTTTAGGACCGCAAAGGGATCTTTAACGAGCCCAACTTGCGCACTGGACCTCAGAGGTTTTTTGTTCACCCTTATCGGAGAAGGATAGAAGTTGAATCTTCTTACCAACCCTAAAATCAGGGGTGGGGCTGAAAGACGGCAGTATTAAGAAGGAGCCAAGGATTAGCAGTAGAAAGGCAGCAGAAAGAGTCAGGAGCCCAGAGAAAGGGCAAAAAAGATGGGGAGGGGGGAGGGGGGGGACCAGAAAGTGGAGACGGACTCAGACAGCAGAACATGATTAGAAAACAGGAAAGAAGGTGAAAGGAGAACACTCTTTAGAGAAGACAATTTTCTGTCACTGTCAGGTTTGGAACGCGGGACCAGTTGAATGAGAGGCGAACACTGCAGCCTACCTTTAGACAATGGGGGCGAGGGTAATAGGTCAAGTGAGTTCCGAAAGGGAGGTGGGGGGGGGAGGAGGAAGCTGTTTGTCTCAGAACAAACCACTGATTCAATAAAAAATAAACATACTCTTTTGGTACGTCTCAAGGAACAATTGTTACGCTCATACACATTTATTTGCAAAATCAAACCAGTGCCAATACCATAACAAAATCACGAACACTCGTCTTTTCTTCTGGATCGTTTTGAAAGGTTCGAGGAGTTTTCGATGAGCTACGGCTTCAGGCCTGTTGTAAGAATCTGTATCCAATAACCCGCCCCGCCCAAAAAAAACAAACAACAAAAAACAACAACAAATAAACAAACAAACAAAAAGAAAAACAATTTAAAAAAACAAAACCGACAACCCCCAGACAAACAAATAGTTCGAGCTTTGATCACTGAGGTGAAGGAAAACGCATTAGAGAGGGATGTTTGAGGAGCTACAAGATGGCATCTCAGGAACTTCTGTAAACTGATTTATACAAGAACAATAACTATAATAATAATATTATGTCATGGCACGCTGGAATCAGGCGCTCGTCAATTTTTGGACCTGAGGGGTTATTGGTATCATTTTAAAGCTTGTTCATTTGTCTTGATTACAGAGAAAGTTTACCTATCTATCATGAATAGAGAAGTCGAGGTATTTGCGATTGAAGGAGGTGGGGGTAGCCTGGTTTCAGAGGTAAAATTAGCGAGAAAATGGCTGCAAAAATTTTAAGAGTCAACATTTTTCAGCAAATTCCACACAGTAATGTATTTTTTAAATAGACCCTAAAGGTGTTGGGTCAAAAAACAAATTCGATTTAAATTGCCAATCGGAAAGAAAAATGCCAGTTTCTTCAATTTCATTATTTTGACGAACGTCTGATTTCACCACGATGCCTCCTTATTTTTTGTACCGATCTTCGTTTTAGTGGGATAGGCATCACAGAGAGGAAGGAGAAAGCCAGAAGACTCTGACCATATTTTTTAAATGTCCTGTGTTTGTTTCTTATAGATGCTATGTGCTCGTAAATGTAGCCACTTAGTTTTTAATTGATGATGATGATGATGATGATGATGATGATGATGATGATGATGATGATGATGATGATGATGATGATGATGATGATGATGATGATGATGACCTATGTTATGAATAGTATTATTACCTTCTTTCTATTTTGTCGCTTATTGAACCTTCCATTAGGCTGAGGGTTGGGACACTCCCCTTAATTCCCAACTCCTCTCATTGGTGGAACAAACTTTGAAATTGTAAATGTTTCAACATGGTCCCTAGCAATTATCAACCGTTGCTGGGGACAGCTTCTAAATGAAGTAATTGTCCACTTACTGTTCCACAGTTTCTTCTCCTGGCCGACAAAAAATGTCATAAAAGGGGCACCCAGGTGGGTGATCCGTGGAGTGAAAAAAGTCATAAACGACACAACTCTGTTGGGGATACGGGTAACCATACCTGAAGAAGAGATGTAAACACAAGGGGTTCGATTCAAGTAAGGCTTCCCAAAGTTTTGGCTAGTTTTAATAGGGGTTTTATCAATAAGTATTTGTCATATGAGTGCTGCACACCTATGTTTGACATTCAAAAGAATTCACAGGGTGGCTCTGCTTTCGACGGAAAGTAGAGTCATCATAAATATAAGCAAGACGTTTTTATGCTGGGCCAATATTTGAAAGCAACTCTGTCTTGGCGAGTTTGGCATTCATAAAATCAAATCATATCTGTAGCTGTCTGTCCATCTTTCCGATGAACCATTGAAATGTGCAAAATATTCGCTAATGCATTATGTATAGGTTAAACGCCCCTCCAACACGGTATGTTTATTTAAGAGGCGGGATACACCTCATACTCTATTTCTGAATTTAACGTCCTTCTCCAGTAGGATCGAGCCAAATGAAGATATTCATGTTAACTGTCTTCCCCCAAGTACAGCTGGGCCTCGATCCCATAAATTTACATCCTCAGGATTACGAGTCAGGTAGCCTAACAGTAACACTAACCGCTAGACTTCGGACGCCGTTCACGAATCATCAGCTTTTACGTCAGAGAAGAAAGACACTACACACTCAACTCGTCTGTAACCCTATCTGTACGCCCTGGGGTCATTTTGTACCCCAGGGGTTGTATTCTTCACATTTTAGAATACTTCTTGTTCGAAGATCTCTTTGAAACTTTCAGTATTTCTCAAAAAATCATTTTTGACAGACTGCTAAGCTCAGCGCACAGATCGAATTAACGAGTAAATTTCCTCTTTGGAAAGTGGGGGCACAGAGTTGGCCACGTCGTATGTATACGATAGTAAAACACAACGTAGGGATAGCTGTAAGTAACGCATGATATTCCTTATTGGCCTTTAAAGGTTTCTTGTATAATTGATATTCAACAGTTGTTGTTTTTTTCTTTTACTCCATTAAGCTTTAGTAATATCTTTACGGCACTTGTAACATAAACTGGTCACGAGATGCAGAAGATTAAACGCGTTTTGCTTCTTTTAGTAGAGGTTTTACGGCGCTCACAACTGCATAAGGTCATATGAGCGCCAAGGTTTTGATTTCAACAGAGAAGTCCTTACAGGGAATCAGGCTTACTCTGCTCACCTCTCCAGCTTCAACAGCACAAAATCTGCTTCGACTATCAAGGCACCACGGAAATAGCGGGTCACAAGAGTGCGACAAACATACAAAAGAAGTAGAGGAAAAATGACGATCGTAATGATTAGGAAGGAAAAAGCAGCAATTCCTGTTGCAGTTCAGACACAGTTATGAGAATAACATTGATGAATCAGCTATATACAGTTCTACTGTGTGTAAGAACATGTCAATGTCCCCCTTTGGGAATGGCCTAAAGACACTTCAATCAGTAGCCCTGCCCCGGGGGGGGGGGGAGGTGATTAAGCGTGTTACAAGAACGAAACATACAACAAAAGTAGGACGGGGAATAAGGACGACAGACGTTAAAAAGGAAAGAAGAAACGAACCACATCAGTATACCTGCCAATAGCCCACGTTATCAAGCAATATTGTCTAACTTCTTGGAAGTAACAAAAAGGCCCCAAATATATAAAACTAATTTAGAAACTCTGCGTACATTATTTACTACAGATTCTATAAAAAGTTTTTCATCAAACTTGAGCTTACCATTCACTACCGAAGCTCCCAGGAGGGCACTCGGTAAAAGGAGGATAAAACGGGGGGAATCCAGTCATTGGTGGCAGTGGCGAGACTGTGATAAGGTTTTAAGATTAGATGAGAAAAGATTTAACTTTATTGTCCAGGCAATGGACATTGGTTTAACGTTTCATCACACTTACATACACTCAAACGTACACACACACACGCGCGCGAGCACACACACACACACATCCACACGTTCACATACACATGCACCAACACACACAGTACACACACACACACGCACACACACACACACACACACACACACACACATAAACACACACACACAGAACAATTCCTTACACTCACAAACAGACCAACCGTCACATATATGTGAAATATATAAACAGTTGTTAACATAACAATATTAAAGCTAAATACGCAATCATTGTTCTGATGTGACCAACATAATAACCCACAGCCACAAGTAAGTTGACACATTAATATTACAACTTCCACGCTCATACTAACAGTCCCCCAAATGCTAGAGCGAGAAGTACCTTGCTAATTGACTATAAAATCACATTTTCCAATGAATACAAGGGAGAGGAAGATAACCCTAGAGGTGTCTTCTTCATAGTTTTGTAAAAATTGAGGCATATCACTGACATCAGTTATTTCCTACTTTCATTTTATACCTTTTTTTTTTTTTTAACGTCAATTGCATTCTATTCAGAAACGTAACGTACCGATTGCCATATAAGGGGAAAAGGGACAAATCCATGAAAGACCTTCTAGCTCAAAGTGATTGCAAATAATTTATAAAAATTACCGAGTCTTCACTTAAACTCTTTTATCAGAAACACACACACACACACACACACACACAAGCATACATAATCACACGCAAATATACACACACATACACAAGCTAAACAGATAAAGCTTAAATAGATTATCACAAAACAGTGAAAGCTAGGAGGATACAATAGGGGCATGCATTTCTTTGTAGAATTAACAAGCAGTATAAAAACACTGAAAGGTTTTTACTACCTGTCCCTGCAATCGCCGACTGAAATAGATATAAGAAAAAAATAGGTTTGTAATAACATTCATTTGATAGTTTACCGATAATCGAATTGAAAAGAACTTCTCTCAAATACAAATCTTTTTCCCGGAATTAGCACGCAAAGCAATTAATTTAAAGCGCGTTGAATGCTTGTCATTAAGCCACACAAACAGAGGAACTTACTTTATATCCGTTTGAAATTTTAAAATAAGTTCATAAAAAAAGTAAAGATCCCCACCCCAGCTCAATGGGTTATACACAGTCATAGACAACACATATTCTCACTCTCTTGCAAACTCAAACTACCGCGGTCTTGCTACAGACATTACCGGCGCCTGTGTTGCATGTTCAACGCAGGTGACCTGAGTTCGATTCCCGAGTGGGGAGCGTTTTTATTGAGTATTACAGTCTTTCATCTAAGTTGTATCCATCTCAGCTAAGGCTGGACATGACAAGCAGGGTCGGTAGCCAGCTTCTTAAATCATTTAAAATGATCGAAATTTGTCGATGGGTGTGTGCAAACACCTATATGAAAACTATTGCATCTTTATGAAGGAGAGAAATAGAGATTGATTAGCAGATAGATAGATAAATGGAGAAAGATATATATATAAACACACACACACACACA
>NW_004797714.1:582612-598232 GCF_000002075.1 Aplysia californica | reverse complement strand
GAGTGTGTCGCCTGCATTTCGGCAGCCAGCAATACAGGTGTACTCGTCGATGTCATAATGAGTGTTTGCGTGCTTGTATGTGTTTGTGGGCGTGTGTATGTGTGTGTACGTATTTGTGAGCCTGTAAGTGTGTCCTGTGTCATTATAAGTGTCTCTGGGTATGTGTGTTTGTGTATGTATTTGTGTGTGTGTGTGTATGTGTATGTGTGTGTATGTGTGTGTGTGTGTGTATGTGTGTATGTGTGCGTCTGTGTGTGAGTGACTAGCAGTATAGATAACAGACAGCGCTACACTCTGCCACCCAGCAGTGTGGCAGTCAACAAGACAAGCCAATGAGTGTACCCCGTATCACTCTAAGTGCATAAATGAATATGCATGTGAGCGTGTGTGGGTGCATGCGTGCGAGCGTGCGTGCGTATGCCCAAGTATGTGTGTGTGTGAGAGAGAGTGAATGTGAGAGAGAAGTAGGAGAGAGAGAAAGACAGAGAGAAAGAGAGAGAGAGAGACAGAGAGACAGAGACACAAAGAGAGAGGGAGAGAGAGATAGAGAGAGGAGATAAGAAACAATATTCGAATCGACTTTACTTGAAGAAAAAGCGAGAGAAAAATCAATGCAGACTCACATGCTTTCTTTTAAATAGCTAGGAAGATATTGGCATTTTTTTTTACCTTTGGAGTACTGAATGAGTAGCAAAAATAAGAGGGGTGCTGGGGATTTAGCTAATAGAGCAAGCAAGCGCAGCTATTTACTGACACCCCAACAGACACATAATTTAGATGTTGTTATTACTTTTTGCTGAACGGTGCCAAAGTTGTCTCCTTGGGCTACAAACCTTGCAGTCGTAACACTTCGAGCACTTTATTTGAATTTTCCACCTGGCTCGGTCACGTAGGCCTCGCCTTTTAAATCACTTAAGTATGTTGTGAGAGGTGTTGAGACTAGTTCTATACATTTTTTGTTTGCATATTTTCACTTATTATTACTGCGTGTTAAAGTTGGGTTTATAGGGAACAAAATTCTCGGACAAGGGCAAAAAATCTCGGTGGACCCGAGTGCAAGTTGCGCACGTTAAAGATCCCTTGGTGATCTAAAATCGATAGGAGTAGGCTTCGGCCGCCACCAGGGCAAAATTCCAAATTTCCTACCAACTGAAAATATTAGGGGTGTCCCGCGCGCTCATATGAAATATGACCTTATGCAGTTGCGAGCGCCGTAAAACACTTACCAAAAAAAAAAAAAAAAAAAAAAAAATCTGTCTAGATCTAGACCTAGATAAATAGTCAGTGTGACTATAGGGATTCTACGGGAGCCGGATAAGGCCGCAATGGTTTGATAAAAAAAAAAAAAAAAAGAAATCTAAAAAAAAAGGGAACAAAATTTTGGCAACTGCATACTGACAAATGAATAGCACCTCTCATGGAAGTTCTGGGTTCTGCCAAGCTATAAAAATATTTATTTGATTGGAGACCAATGAATATGTCTTTAACCTGCTGAAGTGATCATAGAAAAAAACGTTTAGACCTTTGTATCTTCACCATACAGTCCGAACAAATGTAAATGTTTGCTGGAACATTCCGTCCCAAAATTCTTGACGGTGCTTTGAGAAGAGCGCACAATCTCACCCAAGACTTGAGTATGTTGGGGTTAATGTACTCACCCGCTTCACGACTCCTCCATGCACAGTACACGTTAATACCAACAGCGCAAAGATTGTACGCCAAAAGTCCAGCATGGTTCTGTTTCTCTTGTCTGTCAGATAAAAAATAGACTGATATCAGTGGACTGTTTGCAAACGCAAAATGAACACATTGGCATAGCTTAACTTGAAGAGAGTCACATACTAGGGAAGGCAAACTAAAAACACAAGACAATTCTAGGACTTTTACCCATTCGTCGGTAAACTGTTCGTCGCAGCCTGAAATAATTTAAGAATTTAGCTAGGACGCTTATAGACAGAATGTGTTTGCGGCCAACACACCGTCAGGCAATCTGAACCTGGATACAGCTTCCCGACCCACGACCCAGAGCTGTAGGACACGGTCACTTTCTCAGATAAATCTCAATTCCGGCAGAAAATATTCGGAGACGTCTCCGTCGAGCACCCAGGAACTATTCGGAGACGCACTCCCGCCCACAGATGCACTGCTTTTGGGGGTCAAACTGCGTATTGTTTGCTGCTGATCAGACATAGCCACTAAAACTGCCGCAAATTAAGTATTTTCAAGAAAATTTCAAACCTAAGTGCAAAATATCAAATTATGGGTTAAAACCCACCAGATTTTTTAACTTGATCTAGAGGCACAAAGAATTTTGATAGGTCTATCTCCGTCGGAGACGTCTCCGAATAGATATCGCTCTCGATTCCAACTTGGACGCCACTATGGGAGAATAAATGACGCAATCAGTCCATGCCATTTCAACAGGACAGTGCACCTACACACCATGCACTCTCTTCCCTCTTGGCTCCTTTTTACTGCTGTCTTTCAACCACACCCCTGATCTTCTGGTAGGATAGATCTAAACCTAGCCTTCTCGAAAAAGGGCCCAAAGTCTCGGGAGTTCCGTGTGCAAGTTGCGCACGTTATATAAGATCCCTTGGTGGTCTAAAATCGATAAGAGTAGGCTTCGGCCGCCACTCGGGCAAAATTCAAAATTTTTCTACCAAATGAAATTATTTAATGTGTCCCGCGCGCTCATATGACTTTATGCAGTTGCAAGCGCCGTAAAACACTTACCAAAAAAAAAAGAACCCAAACCACCCCCTCTCTTCCAAATCTTTTAAAAATCCAGGTAAAAAATTTGCACCTGTCGGGACAGAGGTCACTGTGTTTGTGACAAGAATTCCGGTCCCAGAAACATCCTACCGTTGCAGCAGGCCCTGTACAATGCCAGAGACAACATTTTACAGGACACTCGCGCACTACTGTGCTGAATGCACAAGGAGATCACTCTACCTACTGATATGTGACTTTTGGATGTCACCGCTGTTGTCAAATTTCAGTCATGAAAGAGAAGCTTTTGCTTTAAAAAATAGATATTAATTCTTTCACCATGACTTATCTGACAAAAACGTCATATGTATTGTTCGAAAGAATATTTTTTTTCTAAAAGAAAGACCCACCGATCGATTGTGTATCTTCTTTTTGATCGGCTGTATAGAGATCGGGTCTGCAGTCTTAGTTTTTGTGGGTGTTTTACGGCACTCGCAACTGCATAAGGTCATATGAGGGTGCGGGACACCTTGAGCAGTTTTAATTTTGTAAGGAATAGTTTTAAATTTTGCCCGGGTGGTGGACGATGCCTTGTCTTATCGATTTTAGGACCACCAAGTGATCTTTAACTTGCGCAACTTGCTCACTAGATTTCCGAGATTTTTACGCCCTTATCCGAGAGGGCTAGGTGTTAGGCCTTATCTACTTTAAGAACAGGTGCGTGGCTGAAATACAGCAGTAAGAAAGATCAAGCTTGTATCAATAGAAAGGCTAAGGAAAGAGTCAGGAGCCCAGATTAGGGGAGAAAAAGGGGGGTGGGGGCTGCAGCCATAAACATGAGAAGAAATCAGACGCCAGAACATGAGAGAGCAGGAAAGGAGATGAAAGGAGACTTTTTTTAATTTTTAGAGAAGAATATTTTCCCGTCGCTGTGAGGTTTCGAACCTAGGATCTATAGAACGAGAGGACAAAACCGTAACTCTAGACAACAACCCCCTAGTCCTGCCCCCCTCCGGGTCTGCAGTCAGTTTTTGATCAGGCATGGCGGAAATTCAAACGTTCTACTTTACGTTTATCATTGGGAATCGGCGTGTATATATTTCAACTTCGGCTTTAGTCTGCCTCCTACTTAGCATTTATATTTATGTCAGCGATCACCTTCAACTTTCCGCATCCAAATAATGCTTGGCAACCTGGGATGACAGAGCAAAACCTGTTTAGCCCATGAAAAGATTTTATCTAAGAAAAAATTCGCAAAATTATGAGCAAATTTATACGGTTGTCTATTAATACAAAACACCCTTTTAATTCTATAACTTCATTAAAAAAGTTGTATTATATTATAATCACCATATAGCGTTTGCTAAGCCAAAAAAAAAAATGAAAGCGAAAGTGCACGGCATAGGTTCAACTTTATTACTAAGAACATATTGGTATCAAGCTAGTATGGCACAATATATGGTAAGCAATTGGTCGCTTTTAACGCGTTAACGACAAGCGGGCTAACCCAGATTTCGGGGATTTCCAGAAATCTTGACTTACACCAAAAGTGGGTATTGTCCTACCTATAGCAGAAGTTTGGTTTCATTGGTGGGGATATTTCTTTGGATATAGAGAAAACTCTCCTTGTCTTTTAAAGAAACTTAATAAGGGACAAAACTTAACCTTCGATTTTTTCAAAACAGCATTTTTCGGGCTAGCCCCCTTGTGCTTAAAAGCGACCAATTAAGAGAGCTACACCTTCCCAAAGAGATTTAGCGTCAGACTGTGACCCAGGAATAGAAATTTAATTTTAAATCGACAACAACTGGTGGTTACAAGAGGATCAGATAACATGGATGAGCCTTTCGTTTTAACATTGATGTCAACCTTTCATCGACTTAGTTAGTCTTGGTAGCTGATACGAATGTCTCTCCTTGTTTTTTGAGAAGTGCAGAAGCAGATAAATACTAATTTGTTTGATGTTGTTCGTTTTTGTAGATTTTATTTTTGTTTTGTCTTCGTTTCATGATACCCTGTATAATGTTCGAGGTATTAGGACCTCAAAAGATGTAGGGGATGTCTCAGAAAGGAAACATTGTTTCAGCAAACCCTGACAATTTGACTGCTTTACCCCTCCCAAATTCAAGACAAAACACAAACAAGACAAAAATAGATATCAAGATGGTTGTGTCTTCTCAGCAAATCATAGCTCAGTGCCAACATGCAGGTTACAGTCTCCGTCAAGATGCGCACCACGGATACTTATCTGACTAGCGTTGTTTTCCACTGTGTCTCTAGAGAGACCTAAAATAGCTCAAATATTAATTTACGTCTGCTTTAAAAGAAATCTCTGACTGGACAGAAAGTTACATTTTACAAATTGTTACCGTCATAAACCTCATGAATTCTATCAGTGGACGGAATAATTATATATCGACAAACATTCTGCCACGAAAAAACAATGAGATGAAAATTATCAAAAATCCGAAGCAGTTAAAGGGTTTTACCTTCTTCCAAGATAAGCATAAATAGCAAGTGAGGATGTGAAGCAAGTTCTATTTGGCACATATATATATACATGATGGAGTCGGCAACACATGTTACAAGCACGACTAATGATTGCCCACCTTAAGACTTCATGAAAAGCCAAATGGGAGAGATAAAAGATCTCTTCTGAATACATGCATTAAAAGTATTAAGAGTGAGAGCGGGAGACAATATTCTTTAAAAGATTGTATTATTTGTTCTTTTTTTTTTACCTTTCCAGCTGCATAACAGTCAGAAATCCAACAATAACTTCATTTTAGTAATCTTCTCATATGTTTATGATCACAAACTTTGTATAAAAGAGCTTTGCAAAAACAAACCTTTCACCAAAACGTGCACCTAAAACCCCTGCAGGATGTATTTCATTACAGTTTTGAATGATGGACCAAAGGTTCCTTTTCTTTTCCGTTACATAGCCAATGTAGCTTAGACCTATTCCTAAATTGTTCATAATATCTGAAGTGAATTACAATCAGGAAAAAAAACATGTAAGTATTGCAAAAAATCTGTTTACCCTATACGTTTCTGGATTACGCTGTCAATTCAGTAACAATATAGATATCTAGGTAATGAAAATCTTGTAAAGGTTTGCTTGCAGTCATCTGGAAAAATGAGTTGTTCATCTCATAACGATCAAACTTCGTTGAAAGATATTACCCCCCCCCCCGCCTCTCCTTTTCCTGTTCATTGACCTTACTTTTGTATGAATGAAGTGTCGGGTTTATGGACCTTACAAATAAAAATGCTAGACCCTGTACAACACCAACAACAACGTCACGCCCTGGGGGCATTCTACACTTCTTCAGTAGACAGTTTCTAGACTGAGGCCAATATACCATCACTAACATTCAAACGAACATGAATTGCATTACAGCACGCAATCAAACAGAGTTCAACTAGATCTATAAGAAAATCCATCTCACGACTACACGTTTTAATCGTATCCAGACACAATAAACAAATTAAGAATCAACTTTCGGGCTCAGGGTCCTTGAGAACCTCAAAAACGTAGACCTCTCGAAAAAGACACAGAACAATTTCTTTTCCTGCCCTTCCTCCTTTGCCCCTCACCAAGGCAAAAGTAAATTTAGAATTCAAAACACCAACAATTCAACAACAGCAACAACAAAAAAATACCCCGATGTAGAGTAAATCTTTACATATGGCTTAAAATAGGACTCAGCTATAGGGATCCGAGGAAACAAGCAGGTCGATCTCCTAGTGAAAGAATCCCTTTCCTTTCTTTGGGATCAACGAGGAACACCCTCCCACTGACAGTTTAAAAACAAGGAAGCAACTAACGTCAAGTTTGTGGGAGAAACAATGATGTGAACAAAAAAACAACAACAAAAAACCAACCCTCCCCCCAATCTTGACAGTATATTATGCTCAAACTGGGTTTACGAAAACCTTCGGGCCTCTCCAGAAGATACAGAGTTCCTGACCAATAAATATCCCCTGCAAGAAGATGAGAAATCCTTCTGTGTTGGATATGATACAGACTTAACCATTAATCACATAGGCCCTACTTATATACTTGGCGTCCAAAGAAACCAGACACCCCTTCTTTGGTGTTTTTTGTATTGAAAGACTGATTTTAACAAGAAACAATCTCTCTATAAGGAAAGTTTGATCATTTTACAAATCAATTACACAAATTTTTTTTTTAGAAAATGAACTTTATTACCTGAAATTTGATCTTTTAATTGTATGCCCTAAAATGAAAAGTTACAGTTAATTCCGCGTATAGCCGCCGTGGGCATTGGCGACATCTGTGCACCTCTGCCACATGCTTCGCATAAGTCTTAATATGGAAAGCTGTGGAATGTTGTTCCATATGTTTGTAAGTGCTGTACGTAGCTGATCCAAGGTGACCGGCTGAGGTCTAAGGGCTCTGAGCTGCCTTTTCATCATATCCCAAAGATGTTCGATGGGGTTCAGATCGGGGCTCAAAGCCGGCCATGGATTGAGAACATTCACATTGTTGATGTTCAAAAAGTTTGTGGTTAGGTGGGCACGGTGAGCTGGAGCATTGTCCTGTTGGAATATGGTGTTTCCATTGCGAGCCAAGAACGGGAAGACGTGCGGGCGAATGATTTCATCAAGGTAGCGTCTGGCGGTGAGGTTCCCGTTGATGAAAACGAGGTATGTGCGGCCGGTGCTGGTTATCCCACCCCAGGCCATGACACCACGCCTATCTCCAACTGAACTCACACAACTGTTAGAGAAACGTTCATTAATCCTTCCGTAGACACGCTGCCTTCCATCATTGCATTGCAGTTGGAAACGACACTCATCTATGAACATCACATTATCCCACTGTCTCAAAATCCATCGTCGGTGCTGGCGGGGCCCAGTTGAGTATGACTCGGCGGTGCCTCGGGAGCAGGCGGATGTGTCGAGCAGGGCGTCTAGGAATGAGACCTTGAGCTCTGAGGCGTCGGCACACAGTCGGGGCACTTATGGTTCTCCGTCCCGGCCACTCCCTGGCTGTCTTGGTAGTAGGCCGGAAGCGATCTCGTAGGTGCAAGACCCGAATGTACCGGTCATGGGCTGGTGTTGTAGCTCTAGGGCGACCCTCCAGGGACCATCCTGCACGGATCCAGACGTCTGCAAACGATTCATTAGTCGATATATCGTGTCGCTTGCCACATTGAAGGTCCTTGCAACATTCGCTACTGGCGTATTGGCCCTCAGCATACCAACTGCCAGATTACGCTCTTCGTTCGTTAAACGTGGCATACTGTATCTTTAGATTTAGATGTTTTGAAATGAAACTTTTAACGTTTTATTCTTAGCTACAGATAAAAGATATGTTATACCCATTTAAAAAAAATATTTAAAAAACGTTCGAGAAAAGGAAAAAAACCACGGTTTTTAACAAAACAAGACCTGGGCTTTATTAACTGGGCACCTGATCATAAATGCAGGCTGATCAGGAGCGTCAAGTGTTCACAATCACGTGTGGAAAATTTCAGCTCGATGGGTATTCAACTTTTCATGAAACACGCAATTGAAATGTGTCTGGTTTTTATTGACGCAAAGTGTAGAATGTCGGACTTTGGAGAGAAGTGAAGTAAACATTATAAACGTACACAATTTAAGTATTTATTTGTTCTCTGTTGTTGTTCCCAACAGAATTCTCGATTTTTTAAAGGCCGGTACTCTAAGATTTAGATAATTATTGTGTTAAATTATAAACTACTGTTTTTGTATTTAAATCTTTTAAACGTTGAATTTGTGTCATAAGGTGTTTAGACTTACCATAAAGTGGAACCAAACCGTGCTGTGAAATGTGAATTCAACAAACCTGTGTTTTGCGCGCTGATGATAAGACCTTATGTAATAGCAAGCGCCATAAAACTCTCACTAAACTATTTTTTACAAATGTAACTTTTCGTGTGTTTGGGCAGCCTTTACCAACAGGACGCCATTTGAAAGTTTGAAGTATGACCTCAGGTTTACATCATGAAGAACAATAATTCTCATTGCTGTAATTAATTTGCATCAAAACTAATTGTAAGACATTAGATTTTGATATATTGAACAAGTGTTACCTTCTTTTCGTTCATGCAAATCTTCAGAGCAAGTAACTATTTCATTTTATTTTATTTTAATGCAAGTCTTTGAATACATAACTAAATATTATGTTGTCTTCTTCCATATCAGTCTCCACAGCAAGTAACTGGATACTTATTTTCTTGTCTGTCAGTCTTCAGAACAAGTTGCTATATTCTTTTTTATAATTCGATTAAATTCGGCTTCTATTTTTGAAAATCAAGAAAGCCATTACTTTGAACGTTTCTAGTGTGACATGGTTTTTAGAAAGGATAACAATTCACTGAACTCAGTGTATAAGTAAAATAATCCTATACCAACTTTCGTAACAAGTAACTCATTCCTTTTCAGTTCAATGGAAGTGTTGTTTGGAAAAAAAGAAGATAATCATCATTTTAAACTTAAGTGTCTTCACGCTGCTCTTTAAAATGCTCAATTTCTGGACTCAGATGGGAAAATTAAACGTAGCGCCTGCACTTATTAGGGAATTATGATATTTTTTCAAAGGCTTTCCAAACAATATGAACATGTTCCTAATCATTGCTTGAATTGTAGTTATTGCTATTGTTTTACGCCTCAACTGAATCTAATTTAAAAACACCTGTGACGATTTTCTCTGCTTTGGGATATTTTTTAATGCGTTTTAGGCATGGGCTTTGGGACGTTTTTGTGTTTGTGCATCATAATGTGTTGTGTGTGAATAGTTCTGTTCTTTTTGCCCTGGTTAGGTGCCTCGGAGGGAGGTCGGGGAAAAATTATCGTTCCATGACTTTGTTAGAAAAAATCTATGGTTTTGAGGTCCTCAAGGAAACTGTGGGTGAAAGCTTTAGTGAGTTTGTCGTTTAAAAAAAAATGTTCATTGTATCTAGATGGGTTTTTAAAATGCAGTTGTGTGCTGGGTTGGCCGATTTTGAGCCTTGTTCAATTGTGTATTATAGTGATGGGTGAGTTAGGAATGGTATGTTGGCCTCGGCCCAGAGGCTTTTCCTACAAGTGCTAGCATTTTTAAAATGTGGGGGTCTTGCTGATCCTCAGACTTGTCAGTCGTATTCAAGCCAGGATCGGATAGGATTACAGTAAATGTGGAGAAAGTGTTTCGAATCACAGCCCCACTTCGGATGGGATACATGTTTTAGAGCGTTTAAGGCATTCTGGCACCTTTATCGACTATTAACCCAAGGATATAAGTCTTTACCTGGATGGGAATCCTTTCCCTGTATTGTGTCAAATACGGTTCCAATACATGTGTGCTGGGTCGGCAGAAGTGTACTGCAGCCGTCTTTAGGGAAAACTTGAAACTACTTTCATTTGCCCACTTTTCAAGTTTAAACAGAAGCTGCCGTTCTCAAGATCTTAGTTGAGGATTTGTAGATCGGCAGCATAATATCAGAAAGTCGTCAAAGCATAACGAGCTGTCTACAATGTTTTAAGGGGCCTGAATTATAGATTTTGTTTTAAATTAAAAAGAGGGAAGGAGAAAGGATGCTTCCCTGGGGAACAACTTCCCCCTGTTGGTGGAAATCTGAAAGGGATCCAGGAAGAAACGGTTCTTGAGGAAATTGCCAATGAAGGCAGACAGGTGTCCGCGTAAGCCGAGAGCGTGCAGGTCTTTAGGATACAGTGCTTACAGAATCTGTCGAAATCTCTTCTTTTTTTTAAAATGGCGATATGGTTGCCTCTGTCGGCAAATATCTCATGTATAAAAATCTCCAGGTGGACCAAGTGATCCAGAGGGGATCGACTTTTCCTGATTCTGCACTGGAGACCGTCGTCTCCTGAAAAGACATATCGCCAGTTGATGATTTTTCTGTAAGTTTACAAAGGCATCTCGTTAGAGCGACTGGTCTGGGTGAATATTGTATTTGTTTGATTTTGGAAACTGGAATGATGCTGGCAAGTCGCCAGTCTGAAAAGGTGTGCGACCGCTACATGTCATTGTATATGTCAAGAAGAAGTGTGAGTGTTTCTGTGGGTATTTATCTAATGGTCTGGTTGTGGGTGTCATCCGGGCCCGGGGTTGTATTGCTCAGGTGCTGGATGCTTGCTGTTAGTTCGTCTAGTGTGAAGTCTGCGGTGTAGGTTTCTGTGTTGTGTAAGTAGGGGTTTAGGTATTGTTGTTCTCTGTTAGTTTGGATGTTTTGGAAACATGTGCTGTAATTTGTTTTGGATGTGCTGTTGGAAAGAGATGCAGCTATTGTGTTTGTGATGGCTATCTGTTTCTGCTGTGGTGCTGTCCTGACTCTCTACTTATGCCAGAGGGTGTCTGTGCGACTACCAAAAATTTTAAAACTACTCTCGTATTTTTAAACTTTGGTGATTAGGAATGGTCTGTACAGAAATCCAACACAGGCCACTCAAGAACTGGGACTAGGTCAAGTGTACAAAAGATGAGGTCAAGGAATGAGGAGTTAAATGTGGATCTGATCCTGTAGATGAGAGGTCTATGCTCTTAAAGCCAAAAATGTTTTCGAAATAAGAAGTCTTCTATTTATTTTTTTCCTTTGTTGTTGGTGGGTTAGTCTCCCCAAAGGGGGCTGTGTGTATTAAAATCTCCTAATACATTTAAGGGTTTTGGTAGTTGGTGTTTAAGTTATAAAGCCGGGACATTCTGGGAGGGTAATTTGGTGGGACATCAATGGAGTAGCTCGTTGCCTGGAGGGTCAATCTGAGGAGATATATTTTTATCTATGGAGTGTGCTGTGGAGTGTGATGTAGATCCGGTTCTCTGTGTGAATTTGATGATGTGCAATAATTAAAGCATCTTAGGTCTATGGTTGAAGCCGGGGCGAACTTTGTCTCTTGGATACAGGCCACAACATGGCACAGTGTGGCCTGTGAGTGTTGTAATTCTTCAGTAGAAGGTCGGAGTCCTGTGGCCTTCCATTGCAAGACTGCTATGAGACTTTTTTGGTTCCGGTCCGGAGCACAACGGCCCCGGTTTCGATGCGTTCTGACTCCTCCTTGCGTGGGAGGGACAGGGTTTGCGAGATATCAATACGATTTGATCGCCAATACCATCCATCAGTTACATTCTCATTTACTACGTATGATTTCTAAAAAAGTAAGTGTCACGAAAACTATTTTCCAGGTGAGTCATTAACAAAGGGACTGAAATGTATTCGTTTCATATAAAATAATACTGGTTTACAACATTCCTCCCCCCAACGCCCGATATTTTTACGTCTTGAATTAAAATGATTTAAGGATTTTTTTCCATTGAACCAGCATTGTGCATCAAGCAGGCCAAAATGATTGTTACTCAGATAAGTGGTTAGTTGTAGGTCTCGTGGGCCAGTTGCAAACGTTAAAATATCCCTTGATGATCCTATAAACTCGATAAGAGTAGACTTCAGCCACCAAGTGGGAAATAATTCAAAATTGATTCCTACCAAATTGAAAATGATAAATGTGTCCTGCGCGATTTTATGACCTTATGTATTTGCAAACGACATAAAACACTTACAAAAAAAAGACTCACTGAAAAGAGCTAGAGAGAAAGTACAATGGGAGAAATGAAAAGAATCACTGGTAAATACAAACATTAGAACAACTTGTATTTAGAAGGAAAACTGGAGACGATACAAAAAGTCCATCCATGTTAAGTGTTATCCTTCTTATGAGTATCTTCATGCGTGTGCCTCATCACCGACTTTGTACATAGATCTAGTGGCTTTGCATAGGCTTACCATTCAGAATATATTGCGTTTCCGTAATCCCATATGCATGTATTTGATTGAAGGGCTTGTGGATCGACCAAAGTTTTCCTTTCCTTTCAGCTCTGCATTGCCGTTGTAGCTTAAGATGATTTACATATGTCCAATATCTATTTTTTTAAAATGTAACCGTGAAAAGCAAAGACATAAGGCAAACGTCTCTTTATCTGTACGTTTCTGGTTTAGGCTGCCATTTTAGCAACAGCAGAAATAAAGATAATGAAAATGGGGAAAAGGATAATACAAGAATGCTATTTACAAAAACGGGTTGTTCATCCTGTAATGATAAAATTGTGATGAAAGATATTACTCACTCCCCCCCCCCTCTTCCCCCTCCTCAGCATTGAATTTACTTTCTTAAACACCAAGCAGACAGTCGCATGGCAGAAAACATGGTTCATAAAGCATGTCAAGCAACAACACTTGTTATTTTGTAACGAACGGTGGGCAATGGGTTTAAGCAAGAAACTTTTAAATAAAGCACAAAATGACGACGAGCAATAGTGTTAGAATATTACGAAAGGGTCGCTCTGGTGCAAAATCACACAGATCTATCGCGTTCTATACTAATTTATTTTATGCGAATATTTAAAACAAAGTGAAATTCAGTGGTGAAATTTTCAGTATAAATTATAATGCAATATATTTTCTATAAACGATTGCCCAGCTCTTCTAACTGGAGAAGCGTATAAAGTTGATTTCTGTTCTGGATAATCATTTATCTATCAACTCGGAAGCCGTCATTAACCTCCCCGGATTCTAAGGTGAAATTGTTTGGCTCTTTGCCATTATGATAAGAAGAAGGTGTAAGCACAAAAAAGAGGAAAGGGGGGGGGGGGGTCTCGTGGTTATTTAATAGGTCCAAGGTTCTAAACCTGACCGCGACAGAAAATTTTCTTCTCTGAGATTTCTCCTTTCACCTACTTTCCTGCTCTCTAATCACCTTCTGTCATCTGCTTTCAACTCTACTTCCATGTTCCATCACTTTCAGCAAATACCGATGACGTGAAAGATCGAACAACAACAGCTACAGCCAACACGGTGGACTGAGGCATCCTGAGGCGAATCATCATCATTATCATCATTGCCTTTCTCACCCTGGGTCAGGATATAGGCCACGAACAAACACTCTCCACCTTTCCCTATCCTGGGCTAGTCGCTTGATGTCACTCCACGTCTTCCCACTTTTCTGTACATCCATTCCCGTGACTCTTCTCCAGGTTCCACGAGGTCTTCCCCTTGATCTTTTACCCTGTGGGTTCCAATCCTGAAGCCCGTTTGGAAGGAATTGTCATATTGGCTTGATAAAGTCCGTGCTGCCGGTGGAGGCCACATTGAGCACTTGTAAGACATGAGGTAAAAACTTGAAGGTATGTACAACATATATGTCCCAGCTAGAGTTCTTTGTTGTTTTTCGCTTTCTAAAAACTATAACGTGATGATTTTGGTGTATTCTTTTTTAATCACGCTGTATTTTCACTGTTCTTCATGTCCAAGTTGTGCCCGTCCGTTCTCTTGTGTCATCTTGTCACCTTCTTTTTGATCTTCCTCTTGATCGCTTTCCTGTTCTAAAACTCCATTCAATGAACCTTTTTATTCATTTGATATCTTTCAATCCACCAATGTGAACTCTGCATTTTCATTTTTGTCGGAGTATACATTTGGCATGGAGGTATCTGCCTTTTCTGTTCTCGATCGTATTTTGTGTGCTTTATTTAATAATTGATCTTGTATTTTTTATAGCTAACATCTTTCTTCCCATTGCACTCTTATGTTGTTTTTGTTGTCAGTTCCATGATTATTGTTCTGTCTATATACTTATTTTCTGTCATTTTTTCATTGTATTTGTTTTCTATAGCATCCGTTTTGTCGCTGATCTAGCAATCAAGCATTTAAATTGGTTTTGTCTTTGTGGATTTTACCCCTTTACGTAGTGACATGTTTCATGCAAGCATTTCAACAAACAGACGGAGACACTTTGTTAAATAACTTACACCACTCGGAGATCTACTCGTGCCTTCTGTACGCAAAGGCCAAGAAAGTACTCCCCAGACATTGGTCATTGCAAGAACATCAGCCTAGTAAGACAATTTACATTACTGACATAATAACAAAAAGCAGTTCCTATTTTTTTAACTCATGCATTTATTGATATGGACATCTCAAAGATTTATTTCAAAAACTATTGTGAGGCCATCCATTGGAGTAACAAAATTTGAACGATAATTTTCTCAGAAAACAATTTAACAACTTTTATTCCTTTTTGTTGTCATTTAAACAAACATTCGAAATATATAGAATAACTAATAATATGAAAATGAAAATAAATATTTAAAGCAAAGTAAATCAGTGAACTAAAGATTATATATCTTAAAAATATTCATGGAATTCAAGATACATTGATTTGTTATTATTGATTTTTTTTAAAAAGTTGTTTACTGCTATTCTTTTCAAAGCATCCTATGGTTTCAATTTTTCAGTGACGGGTGAATAGTATTTCCTGGGAAGTGGGGATCTCGAGGCAGCGGAGGTATTTTCTGGAACACAAAACAAACCTGTGTTAAATTTAAGTCTATTACTTCATTTTTTGGTCTGGAAAAAGAGAATAACATATATTGTGATAAGGCAAGAATATACACAGATTAACGCTATAAACAAATACACTTATTTTTGTTTGATAGGTAAATGGATAGATAGATTACGAGAAGGAGAGAGAGAGAGAGAGAGAGAGAGAGAGAGAGAGAGAGAGAGAGAGAGAAAAGGGGCACGTTGGTCCGAAAAAGCATGTGGTGACCTTATTCTTCTCTTTTCCGATAACTCCCGAGTCTCACTGGGAGATGATCGGAATAAAAGAAGGGGGGGAAAAATACAAAAAAGGGGAAAAGTGAAAAAGGGGGAGAAGCGTGGTAGTGGTTATTTCGGCGAAGGGGATCCGAGGTTACAATGGCTTGGATTAACCAGTTGAAGAAGCAATCAAATCTCCCTTGAGGAGGCGCGCAGTCAAGATTTCTTCCCTTGTGATGCCGTCCATGTTGACGGATTACCCCCTCCCTTCCAGACAACCTCCCCTCCTCCCTTCTCTTCCCCCTCCCGCTCTCTTATTCTCTG
>NW_004797714.1:580688-581830 GCF_000002075.1 Aplysia californica | reverse complement strand
AATGCTACGTTTGTCAGCAACAGCACGGACACACTGAGGAAAATAACGTTCGTGACGTCAAAGGTAGACTTTCTGCTTTTCATCGTCGCGATCCGAAAGGAATCTGGACTCGTCAGAAGACATCCCTCAGTTCCACTAGCGGTTTAGCCATCGCTGGTGCAGACGTGCCCAGTTGAGTCTGGCATGACGGTGTCTTTGGAGGAGACGAGTGCGTCGAGCTGGGTGCCGGGCAACGATTCCGTGGGCTTTCAAGACTTGACGAACGGTGAATCAGCTGATTGATCTATACATAGGCCAATCTCTGGCAGTTTTAGAAGCTGTTTGAAACCGCTCCCGCAAGTGTGGAACTCTGATCCGATTATTTTCAACAGCAAAAGTGACACGACAACGACCAGACCTTGGAGTGTCACTAATCGAACCACTAGCTTTTGGATAGTACCTCTCGTCACATTGAAAGTTTTAGCGACAGTAGAAACCGTCGCATTAGCTCTCAGCATTATAACTATTTTACTAAAAAGGCATCTTACTTTCTCAAATTATACCTAAAAGCATTTTTAAAAAAGGAATATCAACAAAAAATCAATTCAAAAGATCGATATTACAATATTGGAGACGAAATAAATTGACCCCCCCACCCCACAAAAAAAATAAAAATAGAATAAAATAGAATCTTGTAATCGTTAGTGGTGAAAACAGTGTGCTTCATGTAGAGTCTTACATTGAAAAGCTGTAGGATGATGGAAACAGTGATGTGTTATATAAAATCAGGTGATGGAATACAAAAAAACTCTCTTAAGAATTTTAACCAATATCATTTCTACAGTCAGTGGGAATATTTTTGGCTAAAAGGATCAAATAAACACCGTATTGAAGACAAATTGTTTGAGCCTAGTTTACATGTAGTACAAAAGTGCCGACCTTTTAGAGTCTCTAAATGTGAAAACTATAGGTTAACCAGATGGTCAAAATTGTGCAGCTGTCAGAAATGTAACATCGTAATTTTTAATTTATTTGGTGAAACAAAAAGATGAATAGATAGATAGTGAGATAGAGAAAGAGACAGATGGGAGAGAGAAAGAGAGAAAGAGAGAGAGAGAGAGAGAGAAAGATCGAGAGAGCGAAAGAGAGAGAGAGAGAGAGAG
>NW_004797714.1:577198-578756 GCF_000002075.1 Aplysia californica | reverse complement strand
AGAGAGAGAGAGAGAGAGAGAGAGAGAGAGAGAGAGAGAGAGAGAGAGAGAAGCATTTTTAAAGACTTGGAATTGGGAAGAAGGTACGGCTTGGTTCTGCAATGGCAGACTGCAGATAGACGATGGAAATAGAAGCCATGGGATTGGATGAGTGTGCTGGGAAGGGGGATTGCGGGGATGCTAAACTCATTTTCAAAACTGGAAAAGAGAAGAGTGCCAAACTGTTCCATTAGTTAAATCTACCTAAAGATCTTCCACAAAAAAGTGGACAAGTGTTGAAATTATAATTATTGGGTGTTTTCTTTAAGGAGAGTTTGCAAAATTGTACTCGTATCAAATAGCAGATAAGATTCCATTCTCCGTAACATAATTCAAAGGCATCATGACTTCTTTCTTGGTGTCATTATTGAATATGTCTTTGTTGTGTGTAATACGGTACTCGTTTGTATGGCTAGATATAAAGGCATGCGAAGATGTTTTCAATAATAAAAAAAGTAAAGTTGTTCCTGCACCCGATCCGGACATTGGGGATTGCCTTGTTAGTGAGACAACTTCCTGGGCCTTCGGCATATTGTGGTAGGGTGGCTAGTTCCTTTCCAAGAGGCCTTTACTTCCCCAACTCTAAGTCAGGTACCCATTACTGCTGGGTGGACAGGAGGGAACGAAAAAAAATCCATGGCCGAACCGAGGCTCGAACCCGGACTTTCCGCTTCTAAGACGAGCGCACTAATCGCTCCGCCACCGCACCCTCTCTTTTTCAACAATAGTGTCATAAAATGCAAGATGGCGGTCGGAAAGTCATAGCACGAAAGAGAGAGATTCATACACGTTTGGAATATTATAAATGACATATGTTAACTCTTCCATAGGTGAAATGTTTTCATCTACGTTTAGAATGACATGATAAATTGTTAATTCAAGAACGATTTAAATGAAGCTGCAATATTGTTTTTTGTTTTTATTTTGCTTTCTATATTTGTTTCTTTGTTTTTGTTCTCATTACTTATCAAAAATTGTATCGCTGTAGATTGGCTTCACTATAGCAATACTATAATGTCTATTTTTCTGTATATAATGAACTAAGTCGCACAAAACACAGAGACAATTAAATGTGCAATTTTTTCCTTACATTTCAGCCATGTCAGACCCATTGGGGCAGGGCGCAGGAAGAGCAAAAGGGCAATCAGGGGTTGGTGGTGGTGGTAAGGTTGGAGGTAGGTAGTTTGGATCCTGAAACAAAACATGAGACGGAAATGACGTTGAAGTTTGTGTTCTTTTAGTTTTGACATAATATGACTATAAATAATATTACCAGGTGCACCTACTTTTATGGTAAAGGCTGGTAGACAGGTGATGTTCAAATGAATTAGAATCAACACTGAACACACACACACACACACACACACATGAAATCTGCACTCTTTTAACCCACTTGCCCCCCCTACTCATACACACACGCACACACGTACGCACGCACGCACACACACACACACACACACACACACACACACACTCAAACCCCTCCCCTTCCCCCCAAAAAACCAACAAAAAAGCAAAA
>NW_004797714.1:566843-574343 GCF_000002075.1 Aplysia californica | reverse complement strand
ATGTATGTATGTATGTGTGTATGTATGTATGTATGTATGTAAGTATGTATGTATGTATGTATGTATGTATGTATGTATGTATGTATGTATGTATGTATGTATGTATGTATGTATGTATGTATGTATGTATGTATGTGTGTGTGTGTGTGTGTGTGTGTGTGTGTGTGTGTGTGTGTGTGTGTGTGTGTGTGTGTGTGTGTATGTATGTATGTATGTATGTATGTATATGTGTGTGTTTTTACGAGATGAAACACCATACCAATGTGCCAGAATCGGGACATTAGAGATTTATCTGATCCTATTTAATTTTGTGGAAATTAGAAAATGAATGGAACAGAGAAAGAATTTCACTTACTCTCTTTGAATAGTAAATCCCGGTACACACATGGGCATCATTACAGGAGGACACATGGGTACACACTCGTACTCGGGACACGGGCCATCAGTGTTGCTGTGGGAAGAATGTAGCTGTACTTTAGACCAGGGGTCATCAAACCTTCTTTAGAGTGGACCAGATTGTTGGGAGAATGTTGAGAGCAGCTTGGGTAACAATATTATTATTATTCAATACAATACATCGGACACATGAGTAAAGACATCCACCGTCTTTTCGTTTAATAATCCACAAAATGATACAGAAAGCATAATTAAATAAGACAAAACAAATAATATAATACTATTATTATTATTATTATTATTATTATTATTATTATTATTATTATTTTTATTATTATTATTATTACTACTATTACTATTGATATTATTATTATTATTAATATTATTATTATTATTATTATTATTATTATTATTATTGTTGTTGTTGTTAATAATAATATTAGTTATTATTATTTTTATTATTATTACTATTATATTTGAGGAATTTCCGTGCAAAAGCGATCTGGGACGATCGGGCAATACTCGTTTGTGGTTTATTTGTTTGCGGTAGGAAATAATATACTGCCGATCAAGAGAGAGGTACTACCTTTTGATTGTGTTAATAATATTACAGTCTTTTGGATCTCTACGTTTTATCTTTCATATGAGTACATGTAGTACTAAGTACTCTGAAAAGTAGCTATTACTAAAAACATAACATTTTGGTATTTCATTTGGTGTTCACAACACCCACGTTTAAACAAAGAAAATTCCAATTTTTCCACGACAACCTGGAGGATTTTTTTCTTATCTCTGGTTTTTAAAAAAATGTAGTTAGGTCAGCAGTTAATTAAAACCGGATCAACATTTAACCACTGTAACCCCCCCCTCCCCCCCCCAAAAAAAAAAAAATTTAGAAAAAAAATTAAAAGAAAAGAAATTTAAAAAAATTTTTAAAACTGGAACTTTACCTCAAGATGAGAAAAATGAATTATCTGTGTGCTCAACGTTTCTGTTGCGAGGACGTTCAACGTCAGCGGCAGAAGGACTATCAGTACTATAAAACTAGAAGGACTATAACTACTATCAGACTAGAAGGACTATCACTACTATCAAACTAGAAGGACTATCACTACTATAAAACTAGAAGGACTATAACTACTATCAAACTAGAAGGACTATAACTACTATCAAACTAGAAGGACTATCACTACTATCAAACTAGAAGGACTATAACTACTATCAAACTACTGAGGCAACAATTATGGTAACTTGCCCTATTCAAGACCGACCAAGAACTGGTTGACAAGGGTAACAATACCAGCACAAGATCGGTATATCAGGACAGAGCATCTGAGAAATTGTTTCAGGACAGTTTGCTCAAACCGTTAGACTATTTCCTGGACTTTTTCTTGTCAGCCGGTATACTGTTCGACGCAGACTGAAAGAATTCATGACTGTAGCGAGTATGCCTACACACAGACTGCGTTTCAATCAAAACGCCGTCAGGCTAGGATGAACTGAGTACAGCTACACCGCCGATGGGCCTAGGGCAGTGGGACACCGTCACCTTCTCGTTTGTGGCGTCGGTGGCCTAGTGGTTAGGCTCTCGGACTCGCAACCGTAAGGTCGTGGGTTCGAATCCTGTCAAGGGCCCGACGTTGTGTCCTTGGGAAAGGCCCTTTACACGAATTTTCCTCACTTCACCCAGGTGGGAATGGGTACCCGGCTATAGACAGCGAAAGATCTTGTCAGTTTGTTAGTGTTTGAGCGCTTAATCGGCTGCTTGCACTGTATGCTTCCCGGGAAGCTGAGAATGTTTCGGAGTGTTCTATGGTCTGCTGGGGTAATAATATAGTATAAAGCGCATAGAGCCTGCTGCTGAGCGGGGATATGCGCTATACAAATGCTATCTATTATTATTATTATTATTCTCAATTGCAATTTGAACGCCATGATGGGAGTATAAAAGTGTACAGGAGACCGGACCATGTGTGCTCTATCTACCGGTTCTTCAACAACACATCCACCCCACGACATTCCAACGGGACAATGAGGCCGCGCATCGGCGCTCCCCGCTCTCCACTCGGAATTAAATTCTTTAAAATCCAGAATTAACGTAACAAAAATGAATCCACGGCCTGCCCTCTTATCGAGTTTGAACCCAATTGAGCACCTATGGGACATGATTAACTGTTTTGCTCGTGAAGTGAATCCCGGTCCCAGAACCATTTTACAACTGCAGGAAGCCCTCATCAATGACCGAAACAACGTTTTGTTGTAAATCTAGTGTATTGTATGTGCGAGAGATGCACTGATGTGCACATGGAGATACCACGGTGTACTCACGTGTGACTATTGGATTTTACCCCTCATGTCAAATTTCAGTCATAAAAGAGACGTTTTTGCTGAAAAATAAACCTTTCACCTTGGTTTATATGTCAAATACTTCATAATTCAATTTCATGGTCAAAAGAATCCTTGTTTTTTTTTTTACAGGAAAGACAAAGCGATGTTACATATAGGGTGGTACCTTTTTATCGCTAGTATTTTATGTTAAATAAAATATTTGTCACATTAAACCCAATGAATGCGTGTGCCCCCCCCCCCCCCCCCCCCCCACAAGGAATCATCTATGAAAACAGGACAGGAAACAAGAGACGGCACGTTAATAATGCAATGTACTTTTCTTCATTTATGACTCGTGCTCTTAATTGACCCTGATAACCTTTTAGGAGTTATTTGTGCAGTGGCGTTTGTATTTAACACGCAGTAAAAGTAACACCCACCATGGTTTTGATAAACACAGTAATTTGGATGCGAGGACTTTGTTAAAACGCAGTCAATCTAGACTAGCATTGAGTTTAAATTATCTGATACTTGACAATGCAGATGATTTGACCTTCTCTCCTCACTTCGACTAAGTGTCCACTCATACACTGTATGTGTTTGAATCGTCACTGCCCACGCCGAGTACTTTTTTTCTTTTTTAATAGGCTTTCGCAGTGGCATCTTGTGGGGTAGGGCTTTCAGTTTCAGGCCCACCTGATTGTCTTCCTCAAAAAGTTACTTCTCCAACTAAATTCGAAACAAAACATTTCGCAAAAAATTGTTTAACGGGCAAAACAAAACAGAGTATTCCGTGAGCACCCAAACGAAACTCCTGAGGCACAATAACTCGAAAAGTGATCTGATTGGTCTTGGTGTCTACTGCTATTTACCACCGCTGTATCTTCGTCCAATCATGTGCTCCTTCCGTTGAGGAGAATGAAATTTCATTGGTTGTCCCCTTAAGCCCCAGCGCTTACGTTGTCCACAGACTGAATCTCACTGGGGTCTTGACCTTGTTTGGCTCAAGGCCGCGACAAAGCAACGCATGCTCCTATAAGTATAAGGCTCAGGGGAGGGAGGGGTGAGGCTGCATTGGGTCACGTGATTAGACATAACTCGCTTGACTCTTGACATCAAATTTGCACACCCTCACGGCTCCAGGTCATAGCGTAGACTGAGCACGCCTCCTCCCCAAGCCATTTTTCCCTGGGCTCCCTGTGTGCTCTTTGTTTAAGCCGTCTTATTGGAAATTTGTTTTAGTACTATTTTACGTGAAGCTGAGCTCACTGTCAAGAGACTAGGTCCACTTAAAACAACAGAATTTTCGTCACGAGATGAGACCGCAAAAGAAACGAAACCATACGTCTACAAACTGGAATACCACCAGTTATGAAATTCATAGAACGCCAAAGGGTCAAATGGTTTGGACATCTAATCAGAATGCCCCAGAAACAACTAGCGGCTAGAGCTTAAAACACATGAGAATCCGGCTTCAAATCAAGAGGAAGACCAAGACAGATCTGGCTGGATGGGGTTAAAAAGGTCTTAGAACAACATAACATATCTATCACAGACACTACACACAGCACAGGACCGAAACCTGCACCTCCCCTCGACACCCTAAGGATATCAGAAGAAGGAAAAAGAAAAAGTAAGTAAGTTGTGGATGGATAGCAAAAGACATATTTTAATCCTGAAGAATGCACCGTTGAGCCAAAAAGTCATCAGTAAATTTGCTTAACATAAAACGGAAGGACACAAATCACGTACATGTATAAAGAAGACGCATAGGGGATTCCATTTTCCGGATTTCAAACTTGGTATTGCCACTAACAAGATGATATTTCTTTAGATTATATTTATATTTTCACGTTTTTGTTTTTTATATGCCTGTTTTAATATTTTTTCGATCGTTATGCACATATTTTATAATCTGATTGATCTCAACGTTTGGCAACGGCAAGTCCCATCCTCTTTACAACCCATCCCATGCAACTGGGAATTCGGCTTTTAAAAAAGTTTTAGTAAGAGTTTTACGGCACTTGCAACACAATAAGGAAATATAAGCGCCGAAGATTAGAGGTGTTACAAGAGAGTAACAGACATAAAAAAGAAGGAGGAGAGATAAAGACGATTGTAGTCTAATAGTAAAAAAAAGGAGCAAACCACACCAGAGCATCCACCAACCACCCACGAATTCAGATTGTTGTTGTTCTAACCAGAAAGCATTTTTATTTGGAAAGACTTTATAAACCCATTCAGGGTTCGGATAAGACATAGCAACTCAGGGCTAGACAAATAGCTACTTTGACTCAAACTAACCTGACAATCAAGTCTGAGCCAGGTGGACAACCTGGCATGGGGCATGGGTATGGAGTCGTCGGGGTCTGAAAAAAAAGTAAAAATACCATATTAGATGAAACCCACCACCAACAACAATAACAACAACAACAAAAGAAACAACAGCAACAACAACAACACCAAAACCTACAAACAGTTCATGTCGACGAAATGTAAAAGTTACAATCTCAAGTTTTTACTCACAGGGGGTGTACCGGGGCCACACTCAAAATGCATGCAACCGTCTTCACCGTAGCTGTGAATCGAAAAAGAAAGTGTGTGTGTTGGGGGGGGGGGGGGGGGGGGAATGGGATGGATTATAATATTGAAAAAGTGCAAACCATTTCTACGAATTCTTTTTTTTCGCAGAAGATGATAATATGCCCAGTATTCCTCTGTACACGACTCCACCTCCACCTCAACACACAAACACACACTCACACTCACACTCACACACACACACACACACACACACACACACACACACACACACACACACACACACACACACACACACACACTCTTCCTCCCTCCCGCCCTCTCTCTCTCTCTCTCTCTCTCTCTCTCTCTCTCTCTCTCTCTCCTTCTCTCTCTCTCTTTCTCTCTCTCTCTCATTTTTTTCTTACTCGTCTTTCTCTCGTAGAGCGATCCGTCTTTGATATTACATTCCACGCCAATCTATGTATGTTACAAACTCGACGTCTGATTCAATCTTTAACGGCATTCTCTAAAGTGCCCTTTTCGATACAGCAAATTCAAACAGTTAATGTCCAAGAGAGACTCAATACATTTCAAGGCTTTTCACAATTCCTTCATCTTTACATGATATGCGTGAGCGTGCAGAACTAATACATTAACTAGATCTCAGCGAACAAATAAGCAGACTTTCATACTCTCTCATCACAACCTATGACGGTATCATGCCCGTTACATTAAGAACATAAGAGCGCTATCAATAAGAAGGACTAACTATCAAGATGGTATATCATTAGGTATGTTTATAAATTAAGTTTAAATTTTGTTACCAGACTTGTACCCTTTAAATGTATGGGAGAGAGTTCCAGATAGCTGGGACTAGCTGAAAATATGCCTGTATCTAAGAAAAAGCTTCTTTACAATGGGATTATTGTTTTGATCAACTATAGAGGAAAAAAAATTAAGAGTTCCCAGCACTTACACAGGTACATGGCTTGAACCATAGACACAGGTCGGCATGTAAACTGGAGGGCACGTGATTATGGTGGTTGTCAGGGTTGTGGTGCTTGGAGGGGTTGTGGTGGTTGGAGGGGGGATTGTGGTGGTTGGTGAAGGTGGGGGCGATGTAGGAACCTAGAGGAAGCAAAAACATGGATGGATAGCAAAATGAAACATAAGCAAACCGACAACCTAAAATTACCCAGAGAGAGTGGTTAAAATATTTAGAGTAACAGCAACCAACAAAACATTCGAGAGTAAAGAGAAAAGGTGAAGCTAACAACTTATTAAAAACAAACCTGGCTGGTATATAAATTATGTATTATCCACAGTTATTTTATGCGTGAAATGTTTGTGATACTGGAGAGTAGATACGAAGACACAAGCTAATGAAATGAAAACGTTACTTACTACAAAGACAGGAGACAATAGGATGGTTTTCTGTCTTATAAGAACGTCACTGAACATCTACACGCAGGCCAAGTGTACAATGTCCTCGTTGGTGTCAATAAGAAAATTTTGTTTAGTTTTTGTAATACAGAAGTTCTGTACAACATCATTTGCTTTTAGTCTTTACATACTAGAAATGTTACTCCCTGAAAAGAGCACAAGATGTGTCTTCATAATATCACCATCGGGGTTTTTGAGGTTGCTTTTTAGGATCGCATCGTAACTAAAATAGTGTTGAACCATCATGTAGTTATCGTTTTGTTTATACGAATACGTTACCCTGAGGGCAATATTTATTGTTTAGGGCTTTGTCTCAGAGAATGCAATATCTTATCTTTATATAAGAGGATTTTCTTATATTATACGAGAACTCAAACTGCTGTGGTCAATCTACAGACATTGCCAGCGTCTGTGTTGAGGCGATTAGTGTTTTGCTGTTGCACGCAGGGGACCCACGTTCGATTTCCAAGAGGTGAGCGTTTTTATCGAGCATTTCAGTCTTCATCTGGTTTACTTTATTCATCTCAGCTCGGGATGGCCATGATAAACAAAATAAGAGAACGAGAGACAAGGGATGGGAGAGATAGTGAGACAAAGAGGTGATAGAAACGTCAGAAAGAAAGAAAAAGAAAGAGAAAGAAAGAGAGGATGCATTTGTTTGTATATTGTGTGTTAGATAGAATAATAGAATCAGAGGGGGGAGATATATATTAGAAATACATGTATTCAGACAGACAGAGAGAGGAGGGGAGAGAGGGGGAGAGAGAGGGGAAAGAGAGAGGAGAGAGAGAGGAGAGAGAGGAGAGAGAG
>NW_004797714.1:554002-566182 GCF_000002075.1 Aplysia californica | reverse complement strand
TTGCACTGTATGCTTCCACGAAAGCCGAGAATGTTTCTGAGTGTTCTCAGAGGGTCTGCCGGGGTAATAATAGTTATAAAGTGCATAGAGCATGCTCTTGAGCATGGATATGCGCTATATAAATGCAATTATTATTATTATTATTTTTTAAAAATTACGGATGACTTTTTTTAGAGTGGCATCGGTGGCCTAGTGTTTAGGTTACCGAACCCGTAAAGCTAATCGTGAGATTGCGGGCTCAGGTGGTTGGAGCGTCAGCTCGGTCAGACGTTGTGTCCTTGGGAAAAGCACTTTGCACGAGGTTCCCATTGCTCGGTCCTTTCGGAGATGGGCGTTTGTTCCGGACATTCCTGCCTCTTAGATAGCCACAGTGTTGATAGGGACGTTAGACGTCTTCCTTTTCACTGTTTAAAAAAACCCAACAATTTTTAGGGAGTTTTATTTTGTCATCAGCATTCCAGCAAACGAATAGCATTAATTCTCATTAAGGGCTTGGGTTCTGTCAAGCTATTAAAACATTAAGTAAAAGTCCCAGTGAATGGGGTTTTAAACTGCTGAAGTGAATTGTATAATTCGTTTAGACATAATTTGTTCTGTAAAGTAGACAAATCTTCACCATACAGCCCAAACGAATATAAAATAATATTTGCAGGAACGTTTCAAAGTACTTGACGGTGCTTTGAGAAGAGCACACATACCTCACCCAAGACTTGAGTATATAGGAGTCAATGTACTCACCTGCGTCACCACTCCTCCATGCACGGTACACGTTAATACCAACAGCGCAAAGATTGCACGTGAAAAGTCCATCATGGTTCTGCTTCTCTTGTCTGTCGGATAAAAATAGACTAGTATCAGTGAACCGTCTGCAAGCGCAAAAGGAACACTTTGGTATGGATCTAGATTAATTTGGAGAGGCTCACATTCAATGGAAGCCATGTGTGTTTGTTGTTTTTCTTGTTCTTTCTATATTGTAGAGAAATACAAATAAAAAGAAAAGAAATGTTGTGAGGTTTGGCAAGGTGAGCCTCACCGTCTGTTTTTTAATGTGTCATGATCCTGTCGAAAAATAAGATAGGGTAGATGAATTCTTATATACAGGCGATCAAAAGAAGGGTAACGAGAGTAATATAGTGGAAGAAAGATAATGGTTCCCTAAGAGTTATATTTCCCAGATTTAGCGTTCGAGTGTAATCCAGGAATATAAATAAAATCAGTTGTTACAGAAGGATCAGGCAACGCAAAATAAGCCTTTCTATTTAACATTGGTGTCAACCGTTCATTTCCTCAGCTGATAGGAATGTCACACCTTTTTACGATTTATTTTTTTTGCAGCGCAGACGCAGATAAATAATTTGTTTGTTTTTTCTGCTTGTGAGTTTTTTTGTGTTTTTTTATTGTTTTGTTCTCGTTTCATTGTACCCTGTATCTAAGTGCACATCTCCATAACGCTGTTGGTAGAGAAACCTCAAAGGATGTAGAGGATATCCCCAAATGGAAAAACAACAACATAGTTTTCAACAAAACAAGACAATTTTTATCTTTTACAATCAGCCCCTTCCTTTCGTTTACCCCTTCCTACAGAATTTTCTTTTTAAAGACAAAACAAAAACAAAACAAAATAGACACAAAGAGGTTTTTGCTTCCTAATTAATTTTGAACTCAGTGACAGCTTCCCGGTGTCAGTCTCCACCACGATACGCACCACGGATACTTATCTGACCAGCGTTGTTTTCCACTGTGTCTCTAGAGAGCTCTAAAATAATTAAAAACTACTATTACATCTTAAAAAGGAAGACTCTGACTGGACAAAAACTATATTTTACACATTTCTACTGTCACGAACCTCATGCTTTCTAACACTACCATCAGTGGACGAAATAATTATGATAATATATCGACGAACATCCTACAACAAATAAATAACAAGATGATATTTGTCAAAAAGACGAAGCAGTGGAAACAGCTGAACAGTTTTACCTTCTTCCAGGATAAGGATTAACTAATAAATGAGGACATGAAGAAGCAAGTTCTGTGTGACATATATATACAAGATGGAGTTGGTAACACATGTTACAAGCACGGTTTATGATTACCAACCTTGAGACTCTCTCAAAAGGCCAATGGGAAAGATAAAAGATATCTTTTGAATACATGAGAACCGGAGACGATATTTTGTGTGTTTTTTGTTGTTGTTGGTTGGGTTGTTTTTTTTACCTTTCTGCTGCCGAGCAAAAAGAAAGTATACTCGTTAATTTTCGTTAATAATCTACTCATAAGTTTGTGAACACTAACTTGGTACAAAAGGGCTTTGCAAAAGCAAACCATTCACAAAAAGCATGCACCTGAAACCCCTGCAGGATGTATTTGATTTCAGATTTGGGTGATGGACCAAAACTTCCTTTTCTTTCCAGGCACATTGTCAGTGTGCCTTAAGCCGATACCCATATTACCCATAATATGAGAAGCAAATTGCAATTGGGAAAAATATGCAAGTATTGCAAAAGTCTGTTTACTTACACATTTCTGTATTACGATGTCAGTTAAGTAAGTAACGGTATAAATATCTGGGTAATGAAATTCTTGTTAAGGATAGCATATTGCCATTTGGAAAAACAAGTTGTTTATGCCATAATGATCACATTTTAGTGAAAGATATGAACCCCCCCCCCCCAATTCCCATTCCTTCCTCCCCCTTTATTTTCTTAAACACAAAGCGTCAGGTCTATGGATCGGTAGGACCTCACATATTTTATTTTTTTTAAAGCTAGACCCCGTACAAAACCAAGGACTCTGCCTCTCCCTAGTGCTTTCCACACTTCTCCACAGGACAGCCTCCAGGCCTAGACCAACATACCACCCCTAACATTCAGACAAACACGCCTTTAACTACAACAGTACGCAATTAAACAGAGGTCAACACGGGCCAACCAAGCACACGACTGTATTTTTAAAACCCATCCAGATACAGTAAACAAACAACAACGACAAACTCAGATAAGCTTTCGGTCAGTTTCCTTGAGGACCTAAAAAACATAGAATTTTCTATTAAAGACATAGACCAATATCCCCCCCCCCCGACCTTCCTCCGTGGCCCCTCATTGACCACACACAAGAAATTATGCACAAATACACAAACATTCCAAACCCCATGCAAGCCACTCATCGAACAGTATCCCAATGCAGAGAAAATCTTCACCGTGAATCTAAATCGGATGTAGCTATCGGGGTAAAACAGTTGTAATAATTACAATGCAGGGAATGATTAGGAACGCCAGCATTAAGACTAATTATGTTCATGTTATCTTGAAAGCCTTTGAAATAATATTATAGTGGCGTCGGTAGCATAGTGGTTAGGCTACCAGACTCGTAATCATAAGGTTGTGAGTTCGGGGGTTCGAGCCTCAGCTCGGTCCGACATTGCGTCTTTGGGAAAGGCACTTTACACGAAATTCCCATTTGGCTGGGTCGTTTCAGAGATGGACGTTATACCATTTCCCCATTTTAAACGAAAAAAAATTATAATAATTCGTGTATACGTGCAGGGGCTACATTTAGGTTTACCCTCTAAGTTAAGAAATTTAGAATTTTAAAGAACTGTTTGAAGACACTAAAATGTTTAGAATGATTATTACCTCTCTTTAAAAAAAAAAATAACACCTCCTTCGATTCTGAAAGAATTTTGTTACTTGTTCTAAAATTCGATATAGGATTATTTTCCTACCCCTGGGAATTTACTCAGTCAGTCTCGGTAGCTGCTAGGAATGCCACTCCTTTTTACCCTTCTAAAAACCATGTCAGAACAGAAATGTTCAAAGTAATGACTTTCTCGTTTATAAAAAATAAAAGCATTATATCAACGAATTATATCACGACAACACAGTACAAAAAATCTAACGCAGCCATATTTCAAATATATATATATATATATATATATATATATATATATATAAATCGTGTGTTTGGAAAAAGGTTCTAAATGTAAATTATTGTCCACCGTCTGGCATTTTAAAAAAGTTGTTAGGTTAGAGGAAGTCCCCTTGCGCTACCCACTGGGGGACTGTGCAGTTCCCTAGCGCTGCTTTGTGCACTGGGGGACTGCAAAGAAACAACCTTTGACCTTTGGAACGAGGTCAACAAGCCATCATTAGACAGATCTTGATCCTACTGATACATAACTAGATTTAGACCTAGATCTAGATCTAGTTAAATTAATTAGTATTGTTGGAGAATCTAGATCTAGAGCAAATTTCTGTTTATTTAAGGTGAATTTATCATTCATGTCGACAGTTTTGTTGATCTATCTTGATATAGTTCTAGATTCTAGATCTGCAGCTAATAGTACTTATGACATAGACTGTAGACTACACTACATGGTAGGTCTACTCTTCTTCAATTTGAAAATTCGCAGTCTCTTTCTATAATATCTAGGCTTAGATCTAGATCTAGTAGCAGGCCTAGTATAAGTATTACCAAAGATTCTCCTCTTCCAAGGTATTGCAATCCTTCTTTGGGCTTTTGTCCCACGCCGTCGCGGGCCCGCTTTGCTGACGTCACTAGGCGACGCGAGGTTGGTTTCATCGCCCACTGCTAACTTTACTAACAACGTTCTTCTTTTATTGGTTGTGTCATATCTCACTTTGTCGCGTGCACAAAAAATACAAAGCATCATTTCCTTTCTTTTGTAGGTTTTTTTTTCTTTCAATAAATGAACTGGATTTGCTCTAAACATCACCACTTAGCTGTTGAGAGGAAGAAAAAGGGTTTAATTTTTAAACTGGTTTCTTTATTTTACTCCTAACTGTATGTCAAGGTTGGGACACAGGTAAGCGCAACAGCGCCATTGGGATTCTCATCGTTACGACATGTTTTAATGTTTAACAAAGGACTATTGGACGGGCTCTCGTGGTTGAGAGGTTACGATTTTAGCCTGTCATTCTGTAAGTCCCGGGTTCGAATCCGGATAGCGACGGAAAATATTCTTCTTTCAAATTTTATCTATTCCTTCTCTCTAACAATTTTTGGCGTCTGCTTTCTTCTCCACTTTTTGCCCCACCCCTTCACCTCGTTTGGCCCCTCCTCTGGGCTCCTGACTCTTTCTGCCGCCTTTCTACTGCTACTCCTTGGCTCCTTCTTACTGCTGTCTTTCAGACACACCTAACCTTTTCGGACAAGGGCGAAAAATGTCGGAGGGCTCGTGTTCAAGTTGCGCACGTTAAAGATCCATTGGTGGTCTATAATCGATAAGAGTAGGCTTCGGCTGCCAAACCTGCAAAATTCAAAATTGTCTACCAACCGAAAAAGTTTAAATCGTCCCAAGTGCTCAAATGACCTTAAGCAGTTGCGAGCACCGTAAAACACTAACCAATAAAAAACCCCATAAAATAATTAAATAACAAAAAAAAAACATGAACGAGGCACCCAATGGTCAAAATCCCACAGCAAGATCGGCATATTCGTATTCGCCACTTAAGAGATCGTTTTCTTCCTGCCACTTAACAGCCAGAGACCTGGTAGAAAAATAGATTGCAGGGTGTACACTAACCATCGGGTCAACAATGCACAACAAATTTATAATGCATTGCTCACAGAATGGAATGACATACCACTGAGAATCATTTCAGGTCCAAATCGATCAATACGGTGTCGAGTATTCGCCACCATCTCAGCACAAGGCGACAACAGGGTGGAGATTATTACTAGGATGAACTTTGTACGATATAAACACATGAACTCAGATAAGACCACGTCTTTTGTTCAATATAGGTTGGTAATGTGCTTTTTGTACTTCTGTGTAAACTCCTCTGATAACCCCAGCCATCGTTTTCATTTACTAGAATTGAGTATGATATGCAATTCCCAAGTCCAGGAAAACTCATAGGGGATTTAAATCACCATAATATGGTATTGGTATTGGTATTGGTAGTTGGAAATCATAGCGTATCGATACTATCAAAACGTGTGTGGCTATCAAAGATTGTACATAACAAGATAGTTCAATTGGCCAAAAAAAAGAGTCCGCGGAAGTCCGCGCATTGGTTCAGATGTCGCTGCAGTCTTTGTTTAGAAGCTCTGGCTTAAACAGCACCTGGACATGGATGGTTGGTGCCTCTATAAATAAATCATTGATGGTCATGGTTTTGAAGCTCTCTTTTATTTCTCCAGAAGAAGAAAAGGAATGGCACCCCCTTGCGCATCAACTGTTCTGGTTCGCTCAGGGTAGAGTTTTGGGTTTATTTTATTTTAATGACCTCTCGCCTCTCGTTCTAAAGCCAAATTAAACGAAGAAAACAGTCACCTGAAGATGATTTTTGTCAGTGTAACCATTAAAGTGATGCCACATGTTCCACAAAAATAAAACGGAGAATTGCAATGGCTAAGGCTAGTCTCAATAAAATAAGCCCAATCCTGAAAAATAGAAACATCTCAATGAACGCCAAAATGAAAGTTCTGAAATGCTATGTATGGTCAACCCTTCTATATCGCTGGGAATACAGGACACTCACTAAAGACAGTGAAAATAAAATAGAAGCAACAGAAATGTGGTTTCTTAGGAGACTGCTAAGAGTATCGTGGAAGGAAAAGAAATCAAACGAGGTAGTGCTTGATGAAGCCCTCATGGGACACTCAATGTTAAAAACAATCAGGAAACGACAAATGCAGTTTTTGGGACACCTGAATAGACTTAAGGTTCTTGAACATCTAGCTCTCACTGACAAAATTGAAGGCAAACGAGGCAGGGGTAGGCCCAGAACAACATACTTAGGGAACCTAAACAAATGGGTAACAGGGCAAGATCAGGGAAACGTAGCTTTTTTGAGAGCATCCGAGCAAAGGAATGAATGGAGAACCATGATCGCCGATGTCTGTCGCAGTTCTGGCACTGGATGATGATGAACCATTTAAAAAGGCGTTATTCCGAAATTTAAATGATAATTTGTACAAAAATAAATTTGTTAGTTTCACTTTGATTATTTTCCACATAAGTAGGGTAACTCTGTTCGCAAAGCGGGCGCTTTTTCAAAGAGGGTGCCCCCGGATTTTGAGAACACTTATTAAATTGGTTCAAAGAGAGGAGTGAACCATTCTGTTATACAGAATCTTTGTGGTTATGACGATGAGTGGCTTTAATACTTTTTTTTCGAAAGTGCGCAGCTCTGATAGCTCCCCGTAGTCTAACATAACTTTTGTTTTCTTATTTTTATTAGAATATATAAACTTGATTTTGAAACCGGTGCTCTAATGCAACTGTCAGTGTAACAATCATTTTGCCCACAATTCCTGGCCTCCATCGTTGAAGGGTTCGTACCAATTAATTGACTGCTCTGTTTACATTTTCTTATGTTGCAAAAGCAGTTCTTTGTTTGTTTGTTTTGTTTTTTATTTACTTTCTGTATAAACACACACACACACACACACACACACACACACACAGAGAGAGAGAGAGAGAGAGAGAGAGAGAGAGAGAGAGAGAGAGAGAGAGAGAGAGAGAGAGAGAGAGAGAGAGAAGGGGGGTACAGACAGACAGCCAGACAGACAGACAGACAGCCAGACAGACAGACAGACAGACAGACAGACAGACAGACAGACAGACAGACAGACAGACAGACAGACAGACAGACAGACAGAGATAATGAGAGCATAATATTAACTCATATCATGTCAAACAGAATGAAAGACTGCAACTAGGCGCACGCTACAATACAAGACTCCCTTTTTATTCATTTCTACAACTGAGTTATAAATCACCTAATTAGTGGTAAAGTAAAGTATCAGTGAAAGGTTCGGAAAGTAATAAAGATTGAGCAATACATTACGCATTTCTCGATGGCCGGTGAATCTTGCCTGAAGTGGATCCCGAAAAGATTGACGCCCGAGAAATCGACTTTTCGTCTTTTGTGTGTACCTGCGTAGAGTCTAATAATTACACCACAGATGTGATTCTCATAAAAGAGACGGTGATACATTATTATGTCCTGAGACACTGAAAACAAGTAAGTCGATGAAGGCTTTCATACAACAGGCTTTTACAGTAGGGTAAAAGCTTGAAATGTAGGGGTATGGAGACCCCAAAAGCTCAAGGAATAACATTGTTACCAAAGTTAACACTTCACTTTGAAGAGACCAGACTTATTATGCCTCAATAAATCACACCTCCGCACCTCCACAAAAAAACACTAACCAAAGAAACAAACAACAGCTACTTGTAAAATACAAACAACAGTATTAACAACAACAACAACAACAACAACAGCAACAACAATAACAACAACAACAATAGCAACAACAACAACAACAACAATACCAACAAAATAACGACGACGACCGCAACGACAACAACAACAAACGTAATAATTAAAACAGAAATAATCTCAACTTTTTTTCTGTAGTTTTCATTCCTTACCCTGACTCAAATGTGACTTGAAATTTCGTTTTAACATGAGACTCTTGTTCGGGACTACTTGATCTATTGACTGATCATTAAATTGATCTTTTTTGGCCCAGACCTTTTTCGTCGCTGATATAGGTTTGGTTTTAAAAAATTAATTGCATGCGTCATGGTGGTAGACCATTATTTATCTGTCTGGCAAAATATCCTGTTGTAATCACTCGTTGAAATTCGCGAGTATTATGGCAATTTCACTTTTCGGATAAATCACGATGTCCCACAGTTCTTTGTGCGAGATGACGTCGGTTACAATATTATTATGTTACACGCATGATATATGCCTACCCACCGCTAGACTCGCTGAAAAGCACCTAGAAGAGAAAGTGCCATGAGAGAGAGAGAGAGAGAGAGAGAGAGAGAGAGAGAGAGAGAGAGAGAGAGAGAGAGAGAGAGAAATCACCGCTAATAAATACAAGCGTAAGTGCAACATCTATCTAGAGGGAAACCTGGAGACGATACATTCATGTCAAGTGCTGTCCTTCTTATGAGTAAGTTCATGCGTGTGCGTCATCTCCGACTTTGTACATAGATCTAGCTGCTTTGCAAAAGCTTACCATTCAGACATATCGCGCATCCTTAATCCCGTTTGGATGAATTCGGTTAAAGGGTTTGGGGATCGACGGAAGTTTACCTTTATTTTCAGCAGCTACATTGCCAATGTAGCTTAAGATGAGTTCCATAATATGTTCCATATCTATATAAAAATGTAACCTGTACGTTTCTGGATTATACTGTCATTTTAGCAACAGTTGAAATAATATAAGGACAATAAAAATCGTGAAAAGGATAATATCGCCGGCGTTATTCCCAAACCAGCTACATGCAACATTTTCAAATGTTTGTTTTATTTGCTTAATGAATAGTAAATAGCACGATACGTGTCCCCAATAAATATGAGATTTGAAAAAAAATATTGGAATTGTCGGTGTTATACCCGCGGGGGCAGTGCCACTGACTGTAGTGTCTTTAGGACATTTCTCGTTCATGCATAGTAGAATTGTAAATGGGCTGATTCATCATGTCATGCTCATAACTGTGCCTGATCTACAACAGGGAACTGCTGCTTTTTCTTTCCTAATCCTTACTATTGTCATTTTCCTTTACTTCTTTTGTATCTTTGTCACACTCTTGTGACCTGCTATTTCCGGGGTGCATTGATAGTCGAAGCAGACTTTGTGCTGTGGAAGCTAGAGAGATGAGCAGAGTAAGTCTGATTCTCTGTAAAGACTTCTCTGTTGACACCCACCCCTTGGCGCTCTTATGACCATATGCAGCTGTGAGCGCCGTAAAACCCTCTACTAAAAAAAGTCGGTGTTATTCACAAACCGGCTGCATGCAGAAAGGCAAATTTTACAGGAAGGACACAAAATTGATTATTGTTAAAACGCAAAGCGTAATCTTATAATATATTATTTCTGTACAAAAGGTTAAGTTATAAGTGTTGGGATCAAATACTACTTGACTTTTCTTAAATACCACAACCGATAGTTTTATTTTGCACGTAGCCGGTTATGGGATGACAAAAAATGTGCAGCACTATGCAAGTGGCCGGTTCGAGCATGACGCTTCCGCTCACAGCCGTGACCCGAGGCGTCATGTAGCCACGATTGCACCATGCTTGGGACCGTTTCTAACTGTGCATTCAACTTTCATCATTTCTCTCGCTTGATTTCTTGTAACAATGGAAAATATAAGCTACATAGACGCAAAAATCACATTTGAATTCAAAGATTGTGAGGCTGTACTTTTCCTATCAGCATTGTTCGGTGCTAGTCAGTTGACACAAGATGGTAAAATGAATGGTAGTCAACTGACATGGCCTCTTACACCGTCGGGAGATATTAGTATTTCTCCTTTTTTCATTTTCCTGGTGCTATTGAAGACAGGCGTTGGGTCAACCAGCTCCAACTCTGGGAAAATTTGGTGGGGCTCACCTCCGTGACTCATCAGGATACACCTGTAGTCCGTCACCGAAGATTTCTCGACTTTCCTGCTGGGTTTAGATGAATGGCGGATCAGAAATGTTCGTATAATCCTGAAAGTCATTAGTGTTACAGAGATTTCACATGATACTGATGGGGTTTGAGAGTGTGATGGGCTGACAAAGAGACAGGGGAGTTCTTCAACCCCCTGACCCTAACCCTATAACCCGCTTGTGTTATTCGATACCTCTTTTGCCAGGTCATTATTAGATACCCCCAAAGCCTGGCCAATTATCGATACCTCCAATGCGCGATCAATTTTCGATACCTCCAATGCGCGGTCAGTTTTCGATATCTATCTTGCCGGAATAATTTTCGATACCTCCCTGTCAGATTCGATTGGGCATTTGCCCGCTCAGTACCAAAGATAGTAAATAACAAGATGGGCCACTCAGCCAAAAAAGTGTCCGCAGGAAGTATGCTCTTTGCTTCAGATGGCGCTGCTGTCTGTTTTGAAGCTCTCTTTCGTTTTCCCAGAAGAAGAATAGGAATAGCACCTCCTTGTGTGCGCAGATCGACTGCTGTCATAGAATTAGTGTAGAATTCTGTGACTGCTGTTCATCAGCAGTTCGGGTTCGTTCAGTACGGAGTTTTAGTTTTTAAAAATTTTAATGACCTCTCGCCTTTCATTCTAAAGTCAAATTAAACGAAGAAAACAATCACCCTTTCCTCCGGAAGAGGTTTTTTTTGCCAGCGTAACCATTTAAAAAAAGCGTTCTTCCGAAATTCATTCAAAAAATTGCAAGTTTCACTTTGATTTTTTAAACTCAAGTAGGATAACTCTGTTCGCTAAAGGTGCGCTTTTGCGAAGAGGGCGCCACCGAATTTTGAGGACACTCTTTTAATTGGCTCAAAGAGAGAAGTGGCCCCTCTTGTTATGTAGACTCTTTGTCAGTACATCACTGAGTGTTATTTCGATACCTACTTGGCCCAGTCTATCCGGTATCTCACTATATCGTTGATAAATTCACGCCTGGACTATAGTCACCAGCTCCCTAACCAGGTAATTATTCGATCCCTGCACAGCTGTAATTATTCGATACTTCCTTGCCCACTTATATTTGATGCAAACCTGCAAGGTCTATAATCGATACCTTACTTCCTGTGATTATTCGATACCGTCCTTCCTGTCATTATTTGATACCTCCCTGTCATTAGTAAGTTATTATTCGATATCTACCTTGTGATTATTCGATATCTTGCCAGATCACTTGTTGATACATTCCTATCTGTCATTACTCGATAACATTTAAAGTTCATTACCGCTCAATATTCGATACCCCCTTTGTCTGGTCAGTATTCGATACCACATTTGCTTAGCTATCGTTATGTGATACCTTCTTTACCTGATCATAATCAATAACCGGACGTTATTTTTCGACTTTCCTTCATCCGGTCATCATGTGTTAAACCTCGACACCTGCTTACGTTAATAACTAATCAATAGTAATTTGAATCTTTCAATATTATTATCATTGTATGGTTATAGTTATCACTGTTTAAGATCATAGATTTGATACCAGCAGCATGCGTGTTTATTACTTGATAATTATTTTACATATATACAGTGTTAGATAATTCCTATATGTCATCATTCGACCCGGGCACTATACGGTACGTTTATATTATAGTAACAAATAAGTCATTATTTTTGGTTTATCATTCTGAGACATTCAAGTGTAGTGATTCTGTTTTTTTAAATTAATTTTTTTGTTCATTGACATTTTTAAATTATCGCCCAATTTAATG
>NW_004797714.1:546502-549002 GCF_000002075.1 Aplysia californica | reverse complement strand
GTAACATGTCATTAACTTCACGATCGCTTTCGTTTTCGTCATTATCTCTAACTTCATTTTCAGATTCTTGGATATTATTATTCTTGTTATCGATATTTTTATCTTTGTCTTGCTCAGGCTACGGCCTTTCTAAGTGTATGATCAGATCCACAACACCCTCTGCTCGACAAGGTGGGCAGACCCACCAAGTCTCGGTTGAAACGTGGAGCAGATTGAATGTCACAGGCTGCACAGATCATTGGTGGATGTTGCTCTGTGGAGGCGATCAAAACAGGCACCACCTGGATCAGGGTTGTGGATGAGGTTGAGATGTAGACGAAGGCCAGTGCCACACAAGGACATGTAAGTGGCGTGTGGCCAAAAGAAGTTAGGAATGCGGAGATCGAAGCTCTCATTGAGGGCAACTGCAGACTGGATGTAGCCTACTAATAATCTTTACAGATGGCCTTTTCATGATTGTGTCAAGTCAGGCTAGGCTTTCATTGCTAAATACCAGGAGCAATGTTTCTAAGAGTGACCCTGCTGAAGAGGAACGAGGAGTTATGGAAATAATCTTTCTCTGATGACCCAAGTTCTGGAACCACGTAATTGAATAATAATTTTCATGTATCGTCTGAAAAGACTCCGACATCTATGAAAACTAAATAAACTTCACTGCTGTCTGTTTTTATCCCTTCATCACGAGCTGCCTCCTGCGCATTTGAATTGTACGGATCTTATAGCCAATGTAAAGGATTCAGTAAAAGGTCATGGCTGATTTTTTTTTCTATATTCAGTACACTGTTGATTTGAGTATGTAGCTTTAACGGTAAAAGGTTCATTATATGCAATGCTGATATGCAGAGATTCTTTACACCACCCCGCAACACATACATAATATACACACATGCACAGGCAAGCACAAACACACACACACACACACACACACACACACACACACACACACACGCTCACACAGAGAGAGAGAGAGAGAGAGAGAGAGAGAGAGAGATAGAGATATATATATAGAGAGAGAAACACACATACAGATAGATAGATATGTAGATAGAGATAGAGAGAGAGAGAGAAACATACACACACACACACACACACACACACACACACACACACACACACACACACACACACACACACATTGGCATCTCCCTCAAGTCCCTCACCGACTCATTCGGGGAGGAAAAGTCTCTAGCATTCTCTCTCCCTCCCCCACGGACTTGGTCTGAGCTCACTCAGCTATTGGCGTCACGACTCTGCTCTGCTCTGGGGGTTAGCTGTGAGCAGCACGTTAGGACAGAGACATGGGGGGTCTCCGGGTCGAATCCCCAGAGACAGAATAGGGAAAACGTTTAAGTGCAAGGGCGCCAGATGGCTTAGAGCTGAGAAAAAACAGAAACTGCTCAGGGCTAAAGATCAAGTCATTCGCATTATCACCACAGAAGCGGTGATGGAGGAAATACAATAAATGTGTACATAATAATCAACAAAATGGTCTTGATATTTTCAAATTTACAAAAAAAAACCTTGACGTTTGCATTAGTTCAAGGCATTGTCCCGTCTGAAAAATTTAGAGAAAAAGATTACGTGAATAAGCATCACAATAAAGAAATAGTACTATAGGCTAATGGAACTCATGATAGACGTGGTCTTTTTCTACAATAGCACGTTAGAGCACTTATAATTTCAATTTGTGGTGGGTTTTTAAAGTCATGTAACTTACCAAAAAAGAAACAAAAAGTCACTAATTAATACTGTTCCATGTTTGAAATGTCCGCTTTAAAAATCCAAAACAATAGCCGTGTTTTATCTCACCCACTTCAAGATGTTACAGATCCCAGGGATTGTGGAAAGCGCTTCTAAACTCTTGTAGCAAGACTCTTTTAGCTCTTTTTTACACCGTCTTTTCATGGGAGCGTTTAAAAGATACTATCATCTGATATCAGTGATTTATATGGAACCTCATTCTCGTTTTGGGACTAGGGTTATCGTGTGCGTGTTGCTCAAGGACACATTCAAGTGACCGCCCACCTGCGCATCTTGTCACCGACACACACTTGACATTGTGAGCTCAGCTTACTAAACCAGCTTTGAGCCTGTACTGAAGAGCGGACGCTCATACCTTTCTAATATCTAAAAAATATATTTTGGTAAGTATTTTACGGCGCTCGCAACTGCATAAGGTCATATGAGCGCACGGGACACACCAAACATTTTCAGTTGTTAGGACAATTTTGAATTTTGCCCGGGTGGCGGCCGAAGCCTACTCTTATCGATTTTAGACCACCAAGGGATCTTTAACGTGCCCAACTTGCACATGGGACCTCCGAGATTTTTTTGCCCTTGTTCGAGAAGGCTAGGTGTGGATCTTTCCTTTCAGAAGATCAGGGGCGTGGCTGAAAGACAGCAGTAAGGACGCAAGGAGTAGCAATAGAAAGGCGGCAGAAAGAGTCAGGGGCCCAGAGGAGGGGGCAAAGGAGGTGAGGGGGTAGGGGCACAAAGTGGA
>NW_004797714.1:539093-541756 GCF_000002075.1 Aplysia californica | reverse complement strand
CTCTCTCTCTCCCTCCCATTCCCTTCTCTATCTCTCTAATTCAATAATAGTGACGCGTGTAGCTGTAGCAGAGTCCAATCAGGCCTACTCCCGAGATCGGCCGGCATCGAAGACACCGCGGTGACGCGAGGGTTCAAAGTAACAATTCCGATTCCCGTAACTCTGGTATCGCGCTGTGTGACCCGGATGTACGCTGTCAACTGAGTGCCGAAGAGTTTCTTTGATTGCGCCACTGCAGCTGGGAGAATAATCGTGATTTTCTCAATTCGCTAAATTAGCCTCAGATAATTACAATGAAGGCGACTCGGCCACGAAGAAGAGCTTGATTTCTGCCTGAAAGCGGTAGTTTAGATTCTCTCGAGGGGTTCTTACAAGCGAAAGGGCAAAAAGCGATTGCTGTCAATTGCTGATGAATAACTCAGAATGCAACGGGCCTGAAAAGACAGGAATTAGGGTATAAGCTTTGAGGGTTTTTTTTAAAGGCAGGCTCAAGCTTCTTACATTCTAAGAAAAGAAATACGTTTGAGACTTTCTTGAGATCGACAGTATTATCGTTGAGTTCGAGCACATCGCTTACTCAGCTGGTATCATACTTCAGACTTAGAAGCTGATGGCTCTGGTTCGAGTCCCCAACGGAGCATTCCGAACTAGTTTGGTGTCCTATTGGAAATGTGCTTTAAATTCGGAGGATGCTTACATAAATGTATAATACAGTTGAAGATAAGGGGTTGTTAGGCTTTACGCTAACAATTTAAAAAATAGATCCATTGACTATGACGTTACAAAGACCGTCTTGAAAGTAAAACTATGGGAATGTCCCGTCTTTTGTGATGGGAAGTGCCCCTGGCTGGGAGGTGTCCTTTTCTAATATGAACTGTGCAAACAATTTTCTTTTATGAAATTGCATTTCTTTTACGTCCCCCTCGACACTATTTAGATCATTTAGGAAGAAGGTTCTCTTTCAAGACCAGCCTAGGCTGAGAGATAAACAATATCCCAGCAGAAAGACAGAGATACTCTGTAAATATCTCCATATGGGAATCGAACTCATATTTTTTGACTGCGAAGGCGAGGCGCCTAACCGGTTACACCACATACACCGGTATTTTTAAATCGACTGTTGCCGTAAACTTGTGGGGACCTGCCTTCACAGCATAAAAAACAAACTTGCAACAAAGAAGCACTATGCTCTTTATCTGTTTAAAAGTTGACAACAAACACGCAGTCCCCATTGTGAACCGATAGCATCCTACATATAGCTTGCTCACTTTTGTCTGTCAGCGTTTTAAAAAAAAATAACTCATTAATTAATTTCCCTGTGCGGCCGGGGACCAAACAAAAGTAATATTTCCTTTAAAAATTCTCGATTCAGTAATTTTGAAAAGTCCATTATATGGGCCTTATATTGAAGACCACCCTTAGGTGCACACACAGGATGTGTACAGTAAATTCTTTACAGTAAGCTTGCGTATAACTTGCTTATTTTGAGACAGCGAGACCCCCCTGCCCCCACATTTTAGGGCCAGCTTGTAGATTTTCTCCCAAGGGTGTCAAGATGTCTCCACGAGAGTCTCGAAAGGTACTCACCCGTCTGTTGGACCGTGATGCATAGACGTGCGTTAAAGTGTCGCATAATAATCTAGACTCTAGTTCGACTTGGCAATGTTTTAGGTGAATGCTGTAGATACCTTATTATCTCTTTTAGTCCCGTTAAGCTTACATCAAAGAAAACGTGTCAGAACCTTAGCCTGCAGAGATCTTCCTTAATGGGTTTTTAGATTCTGTTGGTCATCCAACTTTTAGACCCGCATACAAACACACAAGGAGATAAAACAGAGCGATTTGTTTTATCTATGTTATAGTTTTAACCGCAGTCAAACGAAAGACATGACCCAGCCAAAGGGGCGAATGGAAGCCTTGAAAACTCCTCGGGAATTACACAAGTCAAAGAAGACCTTCTTGGGATTTCGAATTGGAGTTTTTTCCTCGGTAGTCGCACAGGATGTCAACTGAGCTTTGGGTCACTCGTCTGTAAATGGAAAGAACGACTACGATTGACGTACTGTATGCGCAGAAAAGAAATTATTTATTACTGAATTATAAACCACACATAAGGGAATCTAATTTTTAGAAAAAATTTATTTGCATGCAGTCCAACTTTTGTCAGAAAATCATTAAGCAGACAACCCAACACTGAAGCTAAGTGAATTTAAATTCACGTCATGTCTAAAAAGACCAGTGCATTATCAGATCATGGATAATTACATTTTGCTTAAAGGTTCAGCGAGTACAAATACAAATAATTTTCCTTGCACTTCGTGAACTGTAAAAACCTTAGCAAGAAAATGTTATGCAAGTTGTGTATACTTTCATAGTACACTTTGTAAGGAAAGTATACACTTCATAGTAAACTTTGTTGTGGGATGGATCTTGAAGAGCGGGAGGGGGGGAGAGCAGAGATGTACATGTTTCGACTGCAGTGACCCCAACACAGTGGACAAGTAAGACAAGTAAGTACACTTTGTGAGTGGGCTGAAATTTGCATTGTCTTTCCATTTTTTAGAACTATCATACACTTCAAATGCATAATACGAAATAGTTATTCATAATCTATCTATCTATCTATCTATCTATCTATCTATCTATCTATCTATCTATCTATC
>NW_004797714.1:535043-536669 GCF_000002075.1 Aplysia californica | reverse complement strand
CGGGGGGGAGTTTGGCTTTTTTTTGTTTTTTGTTTTTTTAATGCTATACTTGTACTTTTTATACAAAGTCGAGGGTCTCAGCTACTCATTCAAAAATGACGAATAAATTCTGCCTATGTGGTCGTAAAACAATTTCAATGAACTGCAACAGTTTGTGCGCTGAGATACAGAATTTGGATAACAAAATAATATGCGCTTGGATATTATGGCATTGAATTGAAATGCCTTGTTGCAGGGGACTTGGCTATCATGACATTGAATTGAAATGCCTTGTTGCAGGGGACTTGGCTATCATGACATTGAATTAAAATGCCTTGTTGCAGGGGTATCCCACTGTTCTCATAAGAACAATGGCCACCCAACTGTAGTTCCATTTGACAGGAATGGGGCGTTGTCGCTCAAATGCCAGCTAGATATCCATTGGGAAGTTAGCAGCCGATTGTAAATCGTGTTAGTTATAGTAAAGGTTTTAAAGCATTTGGAACACAAATGAGTTATTTAAGTGCTGAGGAGAGTAACTTGCTTTGAAATTAAGGAGGAGAGTTAAGAACTACAGATGGTCGAAGGGAAAGAACGAGCAAACCACACCAGAGCACCTACCAACCACCCAGGTAAATCTTGTTGATTAAATCATCTTCAAGATCTCTTTTTTTAGGGGGGGGGGCAGAAGTTGAAACTTAAAGACAGCTGATATCGAAGAAAAAAGTATTATGCAGCGAAACGGCATATTGTTCTCTTTCTCTCTTTCTCCCCTCTCGCTTGGAGTTTTTGGCATCAGCCAGCTCACTTATTTTTGTCACCATCACCATGTGTGTATACGCGCGCGTGTGTGTATGTGTGAGTTGCTTGTTTTGTTTGTTTGTTTGAGTAAAGGGAAGAACATTGATGCAATAAATATTACTTAACGTAGAATAAACAAAACAATAAAACAAACCAACAGACAGAAAAAAAACAAGCTGGAAGGTGGCAACCAGAGGCACCCTCCAGCCACCCGCATGTTTCTTGTTCACTCTTAATCTCAAAAGACGGCGAAACTTTTCCATCTAATTACGTTCCGATCCCTATTTGATAGTTACCCCCCCCCCTTCCCCCAGGGTAACAATACAATGAGGGCCAGTCTTGCACCATCGGCGCACCAATCGGGTACCAGTCTAAGGGCAATAAGAAAAACCCTGGGTCGGTTGTGGGGAAACATGGGGGACAGGAAGACCTCTCGCTGTTACCCTGGCGTGCGATCGTCCGCTGACAACTTTGGCCTGCCAGGGGGGACAATCGCCGGTCTCGTTTTATTTCCTCGCAACTCCTTTTCTCTTGTCGACTTCTTTCCCTTTTCTTTTCTAAGAGCTTTGTTGCGTGTAGAGTTCCATCCCTTTCTTTTAACTGCTCTTTTATTTTCCTTCTCCTTCTTTATTTTTCTACAACACTATTCTATTTCTTAGATTTTACATTTCTTATTTTACTTATACCATCTTAATATAAATTTACTCATTGTTTCTTTCCCCACCTTGAGTTGAAGCATGTTTAGTTGTTCACTCATTTTTAAAATATTATCTGCAAAAATGGCAGCAATAGCAGAAGCAGCATAAATAGTAGTAGTAGTAGTAGTAGTAGTAGTAGTAGTAGTAG
>NW_004797714.1:529950-533597 GCF_000002075.1 Aplysia californica | reverse complement strand
TGCACATACTTTACTTGTCACCATCACTCCCACCATCACCCCCACCATCATCCACACTATCACCCTCACACCTCTACTACTCTCCCCTGCGCCATCACCAGTACACTAGTTCCGACCAAAAGTACTGGCGAGTTGGTTCCCGATTGAACGGTCACCAAGCATCAAACCCCAAAGCTCCTCTCAGACGGTCGTTTTTTTATAAAGACTGAAAAGATGGAGTGGCGCCTCTTAAACTAGAAAATTAACCCTTCCACAAATTAACAAAAAACGGCAGCAGACGTTAAGGTCCTTATGTGGTCCTCCCATTTAGGTCATAGTCACAGGAAGGAGAGATAGCTTAAAAAATGAAACTGTTAACTCAGACTTGGACCGATTTGGTCACGACGTGCAACACCTAAAAAGTGTAATTAACTTTTTTTTCCTCTCTCTCTCTGTAAGAGGGTTAAAAGCACTCGAGAGAGAAAGGACCCTTGCCTGCGACGCAGCGACTAAGTGTGCACACGCAAATAGCCACCCTATAGATTTTGCCCGGGGCAAATTTAAAATCGAAGTCCTTTAAAATCCGCGGAAGAAATTGCTTGAAGAGATGAGGTTTCCTTGCCGCAGTCCCATCATCGAAGTGGTTATCGATGTGGTTTTGGTAAAAAGTCTCTTGAAAATTACTAAGCACTCTCGCCCCTCCTCCCCCGGAAAACCCCCACAACACAACCACCACCACCACGTCGGAATTTTTATTACAAACAAAATTACAAAAAGAACGTCCTGATCTAAATGTCATCAGTTATTAAATTATATCCCTAGGCTATTATAGGTTACACGCAACCAGTTACAGTACTATTAGTTTATTTACCGGCGTCTGTGGTATAGTGGTAAGGTGCTTCGCCGTCACACGAAGAAGACCCTTGTTCAATTCCCGAGTGGGGAGAAATTTTTATTGAGTATCTCGATCTTTAGGCTGGGATGTTATAATCCTCTCAACTCGGGTTGACCAGGATAGGCAGTATCGCAATCCAGCCGCACAAAGGGTCTAAATTGTGTCGATGGGAGCATAAAACACTCACATTAAACTGCATCGTTTCAAAAATAAAATCTTGGTCCGTAACGTGTATTGTAACTTTTATAATATATTCAACTATAAAAGACCTGTTTCGAACTGCAAACGTGACGCAGATTCTCATTCTGAATAAGACACTTTTCAATAAAACATGACCACTGAGAATTGTAATACAATTAATACTGGCAGCTGTAAGTTTTTAAGCTCCATCGACACAGTTAAGAATAATTATAAAGAAAGCAAGCCTTTCAGGGTCAATCTGGGCTGAGAGATCCACCATGGCATAAAAGACAGCCAGACACATTTGATAAGAATAGAAATACCCCCCTACCCTCCTTCCAACCTACCTTTTTTCCACACTGGAATCTAAGTCATATTTTCTGCGTGCAACGACAAGGAGCGCAACATCAACACGACAGAACGTTGTCGTTTGCTAATCTAAAAAGAGATAGAGGAAATTGGAGGAATAAATTATCATCAGCATCACATAATATTATTATGTGCACAACACAGTTTTTGGGTATATTCAAATGTAGGTGTTTTACGCCTCATCTGACCTAATTTAGATCATTTGAAATGCAGGCTTCGACCTTGCCAGTCAGAGCTGACCTGGACTGAAAGGGATGCCACGTCCAAGCGGAAAGACTGTGGTCCTCGATAATAATCTTCCCTATACGAGAATTGAACTCAGCTCTTCTGAGTCTGAACGCAAAACACCTAACAGACACTGACCTACGCCAATGTGCACATAGCTGGCCTATTGAAGTCACATGGTGTTCACTTTCCTCTCACTGCACAAAAATGTCTAGCCCATTTCCTCAATGGGCCAATGAGAACGCAAATTTTCTTATTTACCTAGTAAAAAAAGTTGTTGTTTTTTTTTTATTTTGATCCAGCAATAAAAAAAAGTTTCTTTATTTGGGGCCAATGTCAAATACTGCCCTTTGGGTGCACACACAGGATCACAAGAACAAATGTGTCACGACGCGGTGGAATCAGGCTCTCGTTAATTTGTGGGCATATGGAGTTATTGATATCATCTTAAAGTGTGTTCACTTGTATTGTTTTTGTTGAAACAAATGCTCATCTCTCTTGAATGGAAGTGGAGAAAATTGCAAATAAAAGAGGTAGGGGTCGCCTAATGTCAGAGGTGAAATTAGCGAGAGAAAAAGGCCCGAAAGTTTGAGTGTCCACGGAAACTGCAAATTTATATTTTTTGTTCCTTTAATCAAAGTAAAAAAAAAAAAAGTAAATACTTCACACGAAGTGTTTTAAAATAGACATAAAAGGTGTTGGGCTGAAAAAGAAGAAAGAAAAAATTGCCCATTGGCCAGAAGAAGGCTGGTTTCTTTGATTTAATTATTTTGACGAGCGCATGATTTAACCCTGATGCCTCATGCCTCACAAATTATTTATAGAATCAAAGCCTGCAAATTGCTCATTGTGAGACAGCGACACCACTCTACCCCAACATTTCAGTGTAAACATGTAGATTTTATCTCACTATCGTCAAGAATTCTTTACGTGGGTCTTAAAAAATACTCACCCTTATGCTAGAACGTGTTTCATTGACGTGATTTTGGTGTATGTTTTAAATTCCCCTTAAAAAAACAAAAACAACTCCTTTTAGGATAAAATCAAAGGAAGCATTTCGGAACCTCAGTTTGCAGTGACCTTCATTTCTGGGCTTTTATTTTCTTAAATTTATTTTTATTTGTAAGTGTTTCACGGCGCTCGCATAAGGTCATATGAGCGCGCGGGACACACTAAACTTTTTCAGTAAGTAGGAAATTTTGAATTTTGCCCGTGGCGGCCGAAGCCTACTCTAATCGATTTCAGACCACCAAGGGATCTTTAACTTGCGCAACTTGCACACGGGTCCTCCGAGATTTTGTACCCTTGTCCGAGAGGACTAGGTGTAGATCTTTCCTACCAGAACATTAGAGGTGTGGCTGTAAGACAGCATTAAGAAGAAGCTAAGGAGTAGCAGTAGAAAGACTGCAGAAAGAATCAGCAACCCAGAGGAGGGGGCAAAGGAGGTGAGGGGGTGAGGGCAGAAAGAGGAGACGAAAGCAGACGACAGAACATTGTTAGAAAGCAGAAAAGGAGGTGAAAGGAGACAAATTTAGAGAAGAACATTTTTTTCGGTCGCTACCCGGATTCGAACCCGGAACCTTCGGATGAGAGGCCAACACCTTAACCCCCAGGGGCTTTTACTCCACTTTTAGATTCTGTTGATAATCCAGCTGTTGCACTAGCATGCACAGACCGGAGAAGATTAAATAGAGCTACATGTATTTGGTTTTATCCCATTTCAACCGCAGACAGATGAACGTGAACAAGATGTGGTCTATTTGTGCATTTGTTCCACGTTTTTCTAATGATTCAGCTTAACATTATGAAAACAGTTTAAAGTTTTTATTAAGAAAATGGGTCACCCAGTTTGTAACTTCTTTAGTCAGTTTCTTATTGAATTATTAGGGTAATGCAAACACACAAAACACACACATATATACACACATAAACTCTCTCTTACACACACACACACACACACACACACACAACACACACACACACACACACACACACATAG
>NW_004797714.1:521584-527220 GCF_000002075.1 Aplysia californica | reverse complement strand
TCTATCTATCTATCAATCTATCTATCAATCTATCTATCTATCTATCTATCTATCTATCTATCTATCTATCTATCTATCTATCTATCTATCTATCTATCTTTATTGTGTCTAAAAACGATACCTCTAATTTATGTCTTTCTCTCGGTCGTTTCTGCCTGTTGCCTGTCTCCTTATGTTCTACTACAATTCAGTTGTACCTTTGTTGCAAGTTGATTGGTATCATAGTTATTGTAGTGTATTTCTATAGATTGCAGTTCGCAATTTAATGGCATTTGTAGCTCAAAGTGTAATGTGCCCGCCACCTCGTGTCATTATTAAGACCCCTCGCACACTCTGAAATGTTCAAACGTTGTACAGTTGTGAGTATCTTTTAGTAAGTGTTTTACGGCGCTCGCAGCTGCATATTATGGTAATATGGGCGCGCATATTGCACAGTTAGTAGGACATTTTGAATGTACTACTCTTATCGATTTTAGACAACCAAGGGATCTTTAACGTGCGCAACTTGCACAGGGGACCTCCGAGATTTTTCTCCCTCCACCGAAAAGGCTAGATGTAGATCTTTCCTACCGGAAGATCAGGGGTGTGCTGAAAGACAGCAGTTAGAAGGAGCCAAAGAGTAGCAATAGAAATGCTGCAGAAAGAGTCAGGAGCCAAGAGAAGGGTGAAAAGGAGGTGAGAGTGAGGGGGAAGAAAGTGGAGACGAAAGCAGACGACAGAACAATGCTAGAGAGCAGGAAAGGAGGTGAAAGTAGACAATTTTAGATAAGAAAAATTGTCGGTCGCTACCCGGATTCCAACCCGGGACCTTTGAATGAGAGGCGAACACCTTAACCTCTAGGCCACGAGAGCCCCCAGTTGTGAGTATGCAAACAAGACAATTTTCGCCTGTTTGTCGTGATTCACCGCAAGTGACATCATACTTCGCAGACAGGCAACATGCAACATTTCCCTAGTGTGTGCGGAAGCTTACAGAAGTTCTAACACCTCAAGCTCTGTGTTATTTAGGCTCTCCCGTGTTGCACGCACAACACAGGAGCTCGATTCCCGAGGGAGGGGAGGAGGAGGAGGGAGGGAGGGCGTGGGAGGGAGTTATTATCATCATAGAGCTTTTCTGTCTTTTTGCGAGGATGCTATGTCTCACGCAGACCGGCTTGGTCCGTACTGACATTGTCGAAGCAACCCGCCTTCTAAATAATCTATATCGTGTCCGTGGGGGTGTGAAAAATTAACAACCGAACCGGCATTTTCATATCATAGACACATCATTTCTGAAGACGATTCAGCGGCCGGTTGCGTAGCAATTTTTGCACAGGACTTACACTTCCTGCCCTGGCCTAGGTGTTGAATTAACCTACAGTGGGTTTCACGTACAGTTATTTCACGATTGAGCGAGTAGACCAGAGCAACACGCGCATAAGATGGAGAAGAACCCAGCTAACAGTTTACACATAACTAAGTATGTTTTACGACACGTTCAAATACGTGTGTTTTATATAAAATCATTGCTTCTGGCACGGCCTAGAACTTTTACCCGCCAAGCAAACACTTTTAGTGGGCTCTAAGAACAGGGTTAGCTTTGGCGTTGTATACTGACATATAATTTTCAATAGGGTAAAGGCGCTGAAATCTCACGATCAAAGAGTTTGTAAGACAATAGGCGGCAAAATGAATACAAAATTAAAAAATATCCCTGTTGTAGCAACCTGGAAATGCGCCTTCAGGGTGCACTGGCGTGCACTGCGCATGAATATGGAAGCTTTCTAGAATAATAAATGCACCGAAAAAGTAGATCGACCCAGCAATTGTAGGTAATTGACCCCTAATTTTTGGCTCCGCAATGTTTAATAACACAATTGTTTAGTGAACTTTGTTACAGTCACGGAATATTATTAGTATTTTTGTTCCGTGATTGCGTGATGTGGCATTTGGCATTCACGCTCTTGGGTCGACTGCTGCTACGAATGCGGTGAACACACGAGTTCACCAATTCGTGAGTCCGACCATTTCACGAGTCAGATTCGGTGAATCGGTGAAATCGAACTTTGATTCAAATAGACATCAACACAATAATCAATCGAAATGAAGAAAATATACATCGATAACGATCATTGGCATTGTGAGAGCTCAAATTCGAATTAATTTTTTTTTTCATTTTACTTCGCTGCCACTGATTCGAATCACGTCTCAGACCAAAATGATGCTAATGGCCTGGATGCAGGTGAAAACATCAGGCTTCGATAAACAGAGAGAGAGAGAGAGAGAGAGAGAGAGAGAGAGAGAGAGAGAGAGAGAGAGAGAGAGAGAGAGAGAGAGAGAGAGAGAGAGAGAGAGAGAGAGAGAGAGAGAGAGAGAGAGAGAGAGAGAGAGAGAGGAGCAGCAGTCTCTCGTGAACTAAAGGTACGTTGCTTGCCTCTTAGTCAAAAGGTTCTGTGATCGAATCCTGCCAGCGACGAAACAGGTTTTTTTTCTCTAAAATTGTCTACTTTTCTTTCTTTCCTGTTCTACAATTCTGTTCTGTTATATGATCTCATCGCCACTCCCCCCCTACCCCCGGCCTCCTCTGTGTTTCTTTCTCCTTTGCTACTGACTCTTTCTACTGCTCTTCCAGGCTCCTTACTGCTATCTTTCAGCGACATCCCTGATCTTAGGGACGGTAAGATCGAACAACTAGCCATCTCGGATATGGGCGAAAAATCTTGGAGATCCCATGTGCAAGTTGCAACCGCTAAAAATCCCTTAGTGATCTTAAAATCGATTAGACTAAGTTTTTGCCACCACTCGAGGAAAATTCAAAATCAGTTCCTACCAAAACTGAAAATACTCCAATCAAAACATAGAATTTAGTGTACCTTCAATATCGGAATGAAGTTGCCTCAAGGTAAGGGGCCTTACGAAATAGGAAAAAGGGTCACCTACGTAAAAATCAGCTGCACTTTGGGTTGAAGAACCAGCAGTCGACTACCCTTGAGATCCAGTAGAGGAACACAAAGGAGAAGATAACATGAATGAAATCATAACGTTCAAAAAGTTTCTCATAGCAGGACTGATTTGTTTGCAGGTTCGAAAATTTGGGCGGATTTGACGAATTCTAACTTAAATTCTTGAATTTGCTGAATTTCGACATCTGAATTGAATGTGCCCACTCTCACCGCTAACACAGACCCCTTCAAGGAAGGGGGGGGGGGGTGTGTCTGATCTCACAAGACACCCTCCCAACCATAACACACGTCTACATCCAACAAAGTCAGTGCCTTCACTCTTTCGAGGTCAAAATCAACTGGAACCCTCGATTCCCCCCCAACCCCCCCCCCTCTCTCTCCTTTTTTTCATTCATTCTCTCGATCTATTTTTCCTATTCCTACTCTCTATGTGTGTACGTGTCTCTCTCTCTCTCTCTCTCTCTCTCTCTCTCTCTCTCTCTCTCTCTCTCTCTCTCTCATACAAACACACACACACACACACACACACACACACACACACACACACACACACACACACACACACACACAAACGCACACGGTGTTTATCTGTCGAGTCAACGAAGATCATCTTGTCAGCTAGGGAGCAGGGTATCTTTGTGTGCAGCCAGTCTGTCACAGCACGGACATCTGCTCATTGTGGCAGCAGTTGGAATCTGTTGACACTGGTTTTCCCGGAAATCCTGCGTTGCTCAGTTGCAGTAATCCTATCGCTTACACAGATTTCTGTACCCTTGAGATCAACTGATCGCCACGCGACTCTATCCTGAGCAGCCAGCTCCCGTGTTGTTTGACTGTTGGAGGTCTTCAGGGAAGGTTGAGGATGCCTTTCCCCCTTTATTTTAAAGTAGACTTTTTACGGCGCTCGCAACTGCATAAGGTCATATGAGCGCCAAGGGGTAGATGTCAACAGAGAAGTCCATCTCTCTAGCTTCAACAGCACAAAGTCTGCTTCGACTATCAAGGTAACCCGGAAATAGCGGGTTGCAAGAGTGTGGCAAACATACACAAACAAAATAGAAGGAAAATGACGATAGTAAGGATTAGAAAAGAAAAAGCAGCAGTTTCCTGTTGCAGTTCAGGCACAGTTATGAGCATGGCATTGATGAATCAGCCCATTTGCAATTCTACGGAGCATAAGATCATATTAATGTCCCTCCTTTGGAAATGGTCAAAACACACTTCAGTCAGTAGCACCGCACCGGGGGTTGAGGTTGCCTTTGTCAGGACTTTTCTCTGGATTCCATGAGAGCGTTAGCCTTTATCTAGTTCAACAAACCATACGTTTTTTCAGTGTTGGTGTGTGTGTGTGGGGGGGGGGGGGGGTGCATTTGTTTGTTTGGGGTTGTTTTTTGTTTTTTTTATTTGCTGGTTTAATTTGTAGGGTTTAAAAAAAAAAGATTTGTAAGTGTGTTTGGATAGTGAAGCTGCTAGACAGGTCAGTAAGACTGGGCACTACAACGTCCTGAATCTTGTCTTTGCATCCAGTGCTTAATGTGTCATAGCCATAGAGCACTGTGGTGAGAACTTTGGGCCGATACACTTTGATCTTAGACGCTGGGGTGATGCCTTTCCTGCTTCATACGTTCCTGTTGAGTCTGACAACTGCGGCACTAGCCTTGGCGAGCCGGTCAGTCACTTCGTAGTTGATGACAACATTTTTGGACAAGGTGCTGCCCAGGAAGAGAACATTTGCACTGCATTCAGTAGCTTTCCATTGATTTTGATGACTGGCTCAGTTGTACGACTTTACCGGGGCTGGCTTGTGCAATACTTCAGTTTGGTTGTTTTTTGTTTGTACTAACTATGAATGTTGTCGCAGGCAGCAGAGAATTTGCCAACAATGTATTCCATTTCGACTGCTGAGAAAGTGGTGGGAGCACAGTCGTCGGCGAAAAGGAGGTAATTGAAATTGCTCGTCGAGATCTTGGTATTCGCTTGAAGATTCCCAAAGTTGAAGACTGATCTTTCTGTGCGGTACTTGATATTTATGCGTCACTGAATGCTTCAATCAGCATAGCTGAAAAAATGAGGCTGAACAAGGTGGGAGCACTAAAACAATTTTGCTTCACTCCATTTGAGTATGGAAGTGGCTAATTTGTGCTACTGTTGTCTTGGACTAGGGCATCCGTGCTCTGCCACGATTTTCCAAAGTCCCGCTCTACTGACAGTACCAAAGGTTTTGATCAGATCAATATAAGTGAAGTACTTGCCGGCATTCTGTTTCTGTCACTTTTCTTGAACCAAACACCATGTCGATGGGCCAGCGTTCTTTCCTGAAACCAGGCTCACCTTTGAGTACGAGACCTTGCTCAAGATCTGCAATAAGCCGACTGAGTCAAACTCTAATCAGGATCTTGCTTGCAAAGTATAGCAGGGAGATAGCTATGGCATGCGGTTTCCTTGCGTTTGTAAAGATAAACGATGGAAGCAATATCTTGTCTACCACAGCTGCACCTTTTTCTTTGTAGCCTCCAACCGAGATGGGAACTAAGCCAATGATTTTTCACTGGATACCAGACGAATTGCTTTCTGAGTCTCCTCCAAAGTCCATGTGTTTCATGGTTGTGGGTCCCGGACACTCCACAGCTGCGGTGTAATTAATCGTCTCAAGATATTCGGCTCATAATGCCCCCCCCCCCAACCCCCCCCCCA
>NW_004797714.1:515576-518082 GCF_000002075.1 Aplysia californica | reverse complement strand
TCTCTCTCTCTCTCTCTCTCTCTCTCTCTCTCTCCTCTTCCTCTGTCTCATTCAGTAAGACTGAAATACTCTCTGAATGGACTTCAAATAAGAGGATTGGTATCACTTTTGTGGACAACGCCGAACAGTCTGAACATTTTACCAGAGACTGGTAAAAATAGAGGGAAAGAGAGAGAAAAGAAAGAGAGAGAGAGAGAGAGAGAGAGAGAGAGAGAGAGGAGAGAGAGAGAACGAGAGAGAGAAAAAGAGAGAGGGGCAGAGATGAAGTCTTAGTGAGACAGGGGATAGACAGAGCGATTGAGAGAGGTGGGGGAGAAAAAGGGGGAAGGGGGGGGGAGAAATGGAAAGGAAGATAATGAAACAGAGAAAAAACGCTTGATCTTCGAGGAAAGTATTTTCCAGGAAGCCAGCCGTTTCTTGATCAAGATTTTAGTGAACTAGAGATCAGAGGAGAACCTGATCTGCTTGCTAAATGGACATGTCACTAATGAATCGACACTTGCAAGAGGAAGTAGGTATTTACTGTCACACAGCACCTGGACATAGACGGCTGGTGCCTCTATAAAGAAATTATTGATGGACACCCAGTCGTTAGTCATCGTATAGGTTTAATGCCCCTTTCAAGGTTGTGAAGTTATTTAACCCTATCCGTACGCCCTGGGGTCATTTTGTACCCCCGGGGTTGTATCCTTCACATTTTAGAATACTTCTAGTACGAAGATCTCTTTGCAACTTTCAGTATTTCTCAAGAGATAATTTTGACAGACTACTATGCAAAGCGTACGGATCGGATTGACAAGTAAATTTCCTCTTCGGAAAGTGGTGGCACGGAGTTCCCCACGTCGTATGGATACGATAATAAAACACGACGTTGGGATAGTTAAGAGGCAGGACCTCAGAATTTATCATACATCTCCGACAGCACCAAACTAAGAGGACGGGGAGACATAAAAGGTCACCAAAAAAACCCAAGTTCAAAACACCCCTTGAAGAATTTGAACCAGGGCCACCCACTCTGTAGTTCGGCTTGAGAGTTTAAAACCTACTGAGCTAATATTGTGCTTCCAACTACTGCCCTTCCCCCTCACCCTTCGGTCACCCCTCACCCCTCCCTTTAAAAAAAAGCCACACAAAAAAATTAAACACAAGGAACAGACCATGATCATCCTTATTGTATTCCTGAATTAATTATACTTACTAGGCTGTCGTCGATCCTATCAAGGTGACGTCGGCAAGCAAGTGATTAGGTTACCAGACTCGCAATCGTTTTGTCCGTGAGAAAGGCAATTAATATAACTTTACCCACCTGACACGGCTCTATCGAAGATGGAAGTTAAATCTGGAGGTCCTGACTTTTCAACGACCATACAGTATTGCAAAGTGCTTTCAACAGCACAATGCCAGCCAATCCTATTTAGATTGTAATTTACACTCTAACGCATACAAAGGTCTTACTTAAATATGCTTCATGCCCTGCAGATTAAATCATGTCTTGTGAAGTTTTATAGTGAAAATGCTTTTTGTAGCTTTCAACTTACTGTGGCTGCGTTATTAGCCGAGTTCGTATCATGTCGGATTAATGAAGAAGACAACGGTTCGTAATCCCATTTAGAAGTTTTGAACTTGGGTTGTTTGTTGAGTTTTAAATGCCCTTGACCAACTATCAGAGAAGGACGTCTAATTCGGAGATAACTTTATCGTCTGTGAAGGGACCTTAAATCCGTTGTATACCGCGCTAACTTGCTGTTCATCACAGACCAGACAGCCGTCTGTAAGCCAAGCGCTAACATTGGCGAATATTCTTTCAGCATTTAAGGAATGATAAATATCCCGATGGTAAAAGACAACGCTCAAGTAGACAGTCAGACAGACAGATTGACAGACCGACAGACAAATTTACAAACGGAAGGAATCCCTGTCTTTTTCCGCCCATGTCTGCAACATGCTTCTCGTCAGACCTAACTCACGGGAAAAGGGGGCTCGTATTGCGCGCTCTCTGTCTTCAAGAGAAGACAGAATAACTGCAGACAGAAAGAATGAAGAAGGAAGGAAAGGAATATATTGGGCGGATCAGGAGAGAAACCTCGGTCAAAGACCACGCCAATACTTGTCTGAACGATGAAAAGCGAGGAGATTGCGGCAGGCCCCGGCTAGATTCTAGATTTGCAGGAATCTTGAGCCCTGCGACTACCCTTCGGGAATTTTGCTTATTTTTTTGTCCTCTCGTTTTTGTCCTCTCTTTTTTTTTAGTTGTTGCCCTTTTTTGGCGTTCAAAGCACCATTACTTTCTCGCCTGTACTCAACATTTGTCCCATCAAAGACGAAGAAGAGAAAGAATGAAATAGAAACCATTCAGAGACAGGGAGATTTTTCGGAGAAGAATTTGTGTTTGCTGGAAAGTTGTGAGATATTTACGGGGAAATGGTTGGGTGAGGGGGGAGGGGGTGAGAGAAATAGAGAGAGAGCCAAACAGGGAGGGGAGGGGGTGAAATGGGAGAGCTAGATT
>NW_004797714.1:512610-513756 GCF_000002075.1 Aplysia californica | reverse complement strand
GGGGGGAGTTGGGAGTTGGGAGTTGTTCAATGTACTTCTCCGATTGATCCTGGGATCCCGTTGAAAAATTTAACTTTTGTTGAAAACAGTTGTTACGTTGAAATATACCGTACAATATAGCGTATCTGATATTCTGTTCTCTACCGCTTTTTTTTTTCTTGTAAGAAAATTGAATACTTCCGACAGGCTACTCCGTACATCAACGTTTATTCTCCTACTCTTCCCTCTCTCCTCCCCTTCCCCAAATCCCCCCCCCCCCCCCAACACACTCAAACACACTCTCTCTCTTTCTTTCTCTCTTTATCTCTCTCTCCCCCCCCCTTTCCTGGATAAGTAAATAGAAAGAACTTAAATTAATTCAAAGTCCAAAAAGATATTATGTGAATGCCAAAAAAACCCTGACAAGCCCACATACATAGGCAAGAACACGCGCGCTCAAGCAAACACATGAACACATTCACAAACAAAGACACATACACACTTACATACATACACACACATGCACACAGAAGCAAACAAGCACACAGAAACAAACACACAGAAACAAGCAAACACAGCATACTCGCAGACACCCACTCCCTTAGACTAAAGATAAAAGAAAACAGAATGATAAAAGAACATAGTCAAGTACCGATCTGAAGACCCTCGCGAAAATTAGAAAGAGACATTTACGATAAAGATTTTTTCAAACACATCAGACCTCGAGGATACTGAGAAAGTGTCTTTAAAGTTTCGGAAATGGAAGAGATTGAGAAAAAGCACTCAACAGAGAAGGGATTGAGAGATCGAGAGCAGCATAGGCTTTTGATGAGCTTCAGTCTCCTCCTGCTCGACCGGCAGTTTTCCCGATATCTGGACGATGCTCTTTTCCGGGAGGAGGATGAGTGGAGAACGAAATAGCCCAGCTTAAGTGGAATGAGAAGCTTACCGAACTAAAACGTAGCTGAGCGGACAGTAAAGATGTTATTTATGTACTTTAAATCTAATTTGAATCTGCGTTTTCTGGCTGGAGGGTGGAAGGGCTTGACGAGAAGCGTTATCGTTTATCTCTTTTCATTTTGAATTTTGAATCCATTAGTACTTTTTTACTATTTATTTGACAAACCAAAGGTTTAGATTTGAATACTTGGGAAGGGGGAAGGGGGG
>NW_004797714.1:511115-512510 GCF_000002075.1 Aplysia californica | reverse complement strand
GGGGCGGTTGAAGGACGGATTTGAGGACGGTGGGTACAGAATTTCGCTTTGGATGTGATGAATTGTGTCACTCAGAAGGGACTGAACCCAAATGCAGCATGTACACAAAAGCTATTGGACACAACAGGATAGTTCAAAGATTGTAACTATAATTGCGAGCATCTTACACCTTACACAATGTGGATAATTTGGAAGAGAGATGAGTTGATTCAATACAGCCTGACATGGTCAAATCTAGTTGAGTTTGATACTGTGGGTGGTTGGAGGACACCACTGGAAGGCCCGTCGTCTTTTCTTTACCTCTGTTGTTTCTTTCCTTCTTTCTGTCGTTCCTTTTCAGTGCACTAAATAACCGTTACTGTGTTGATGCGCTTCTTTTTATTCAAACAAGCAAAGAGTGAGAGGGATACAACATTACAGCAGACAGACGCTGATACCTGGGAATTGAACTCACGACTTCAGCGAGTAACATCAAAGAGCCAACATCCTAAGCTATGAACGTCTGTTGTTTAAGACTGAGCTGGCCTGTACAGAGAAACCTGCTGTAACAGTCACATGCCCAAGACAACCATCTATACAGACAACCACTTCCCATATTATTTTATGTCATAAAGATACTATCCAAGACGCCAACCTGTCTGGGATAACCACTTTTCACCTCAAAAATGCGTAGTTGTCTTTGGTAGTTTCGACTGTATTTTTTTAATCCAAGGCCAACGACTTACAGGTCGATTAGTACGCAGTCGTGCCTACAAAATGCTATGTTTATTGTGTGTGTGATAGTATCAGTTACTTTTTTTTACATGAAAAAACAACAACATACAAACAATAACAAGAAATGTTAATTACGCTGCGAACCTATTTCTGCTAATCAGTCTGTGTTCCATGTTCAGCTCTATTTCTGCCTTTCCTCTCCCATAGTTTTACCGTGTGTTCCACCGCTGATTTTTTCTTCTTTTCGAAGCAGATGATTTTTTTTACGCTGTATCGATAGTTTAGATCATTAGGCGGCGGGTTTCGGCCATACCTGTCAGGGTCAACCCGGGCTGAGAGGGATACAGCATCCTAGCTGAAAGTCAGAGATACTCGATAAAAAATTATCCCCATTCGGGAATCGTTCATGGATCTCCTGCTTACGACAACGAAGAGCCTAACCATTAGACTACAGACGCCTGTCCACTTTCTGTTCTTTTCTCTAGTCTTTACTTATCACCGAACTCACATCATTACGATGTTCAACCAAAAACCATAACCTCCCCCCCCCACCCCCGAAAAAACCTGGCCTTAACCCTGGTGAAAGGAAAAAATAAATTATTTTTTTGCAGGCTACTGTACTTTTCTGTAAGACTACAACTGACGGCACGACTCCTCATCACCAATCATGTACTTTGAAAA
>NW_004797714.1:509153-511005 GCF_000002075.1 Aplysia californica | reverse complement strand
AAAATAAAATAAAAAATATAAAGAAATGGAATAACAGAGTGAAGATAATAAATCACCACAGACTCAAACGTCACTACCACCCATCACAATATCACATGACGTCATCATCATCTTCTGCCTTGGTTCCCCCGTCGTTTGCGCCGGTTCCCGCGCGCGGGGGGGAAACCTTGAGCTGCCGTCAGGAGATGGAAATTTGCAAAAATGAACATCAAACACGAGTCCCCACGATGAGCGGCAAAAGCTCGGGCCCGTCCCCCCAGATATGGATTCTCTATCAAACACTCATTAATTTCCATGGCCTACAAGGGTTTCCCCTCTCGGGCGGGTCGTTGCAGCAATTCTACCAGCAGCGATGGTCGAGGACTCTTCTGGAAAGCGAGCGAAGACCGAACACAGCACTGAAAGCATGGAAATCTTACTTGAGCTCAAAGAACGCCTTCGTGCCCCTCCCACAAACGCTCGATCGTATGGGTGGAAAGGGCAAAAAGAAAAAGAAAAGGAAAAAGAAAAAGAAAAGAAAAGAAAAACGGATTGGGAGGGGGTGCTGAGAAATTGCTTTCTTCTGAAAAAGAAAAGAAAATATTCTCGCGAGAATCCTCTTGTGGATTTCTAATTTGCACTTATGACGTTTGATCGGGGTGGACTGGGTAAAAATATCGGTAAATCGCTTAGGTTGAGAGTTCCGTTCAGAAAGCGATTTGGAGCTCATGAGAGCTTTGAAGAAGCTTTCTACTTCAAAAATACACGGCTCAAGGAAATCATGAAGACAGATGACAAAATCTCTCAGCGGCCGATATTAAAATCGAAGAGAACAAAAAAAGGATTCGAACTCAGGCCAATAACGTGGGAACAGCAAACAAAGTGAAGAAAAAAGTTCTTTAAATGAGGAGAAAACCAAAGGTTTCGCATTACAATTGCTATCTCCTTCCTCTTACAAACCTATAAAGAAAGCGAAGAAGCTGTTATGGCTGCCAAAATGCCGTTCAAAATGGCTGCTCAAACGTTGTCGTCTGCCATCTCCAAAAGATCTGAGAACGTCTTTACTCTTTATTTGGTGTGGAGATCTCCATAAACAATGGTTTCCTTTATTAACGGGTGTTATTTTCCATCTAAAAGTGCAATATACAGGGTTATCAAGTACAATATTATACCAGTGAAAGATTTGGTCTAAATGCAGCCAGATGGCAAACTTTGGAACGGGGAAATGGGGTGGGTTTTTTTGAGGGGGGGAATTTTTAAAAATCGTATTAGAATTAGCATTAATCATTATTTTAGACACTTTTGACATTTAATTTCCTAACACTGATGCATACATTTGGAAAAAATCCATAGGCTTTTAAGAGTTGCAAAACTGATCCCTTTGTATTAACTATAAAAGAAGCCGTCTTTTGTTCAAATCGATGGAATCTAAATCAAAACAAACAAAAATGTCTCATCTTTTTTAACAAGAGAGTTTTGAGTTTGAGAAATGAGAAGCACATCGACACAGCAATGGTCATAATTCAGTGCTGGAAAAAAGTATGACAGACAGAAACAATAGAGAGAAGTGTTTTTAAGAAGGACCTACCAACCTCCCATGCAAAAGAGAATGCGCACAAAATAAAGAAAGAAACCAGGAAATAAGTCATTCAAAGTATTTTTTAAAGAAAAAAAGTTGTTAATTTACGCAGGAAGTATTCTTTAACTGATGCTTTTTCGGCTTACGTACTGAGAGGGAGCTACCTTCTAGTGCCGTTATCAATCATGTGGAGACATGCTATAGGTTTTTTGTCCGTTCTTTCGTTTCTCTGCTTGCTTTATTGTTGTTGTTGTTGTTGTTGTTGTTGTTGTTGTTGTTGTTGTTGTTGTTGTT
>NW_004797714.1:505149-506806 GCF_000002075.1 Aplysia californica | reverse complement strand
ACACACACACACACACACACACACAGGGAGGGGGGTACTTCATAGCTTCTGCTCAGACATTCTAAAAAGCAGTCCTGCACATTGATATATTGCCATACCAATGTCGACTACTACTACATTGGATCTAAATACCCGGTATCCTTGCTCGTGGTTTAAAGAAAAAAACCGTCTTGAATAAAAACAAAAGAAAGAGCGCTGCGATGGTTGTGAATCACAGAGTTAGTCGCTTTAATCCTACCCTTGAGCACAGTTACTTTTGACATGTCATGGTTTATTTTTCTCGATGACGCAAAATGTTCTCCCATGGTGCCTATCTAAACGTCAACAAAATATAAGTTTCTGTGCTTGAAAAAACCCATCTTGTGGGACTACTTAATCTCTCCGAAGCATCCAAACTCGATTATTTTAGTCTCCGGCTCGAGCAAATGGGACCCGTAGCGACGTCCCCTCCTGTCATCGGCCGAAAACCGCTCCCACGGACGTCTGCACACGCAAAGGAACCGAGCGAGGAGAGCTCTTCAGCGTTTGGAGTTAGCCCAAGAGTACCCGCGGTGCGTGGTAACGAACGACGCCGCTCCCAGCGAGGGGGGCGTTCACTACGCGTTCAGTTGGCTTTCACTAGGAATTCAGTACGGTTGCTAGGCGGACGTTTTGATCGGGCGCTGTATCTTCAGCCTGTCTGTTATGGCGAAGATTATAGATGGATGGAGAAGCTTGTAGGCTTGGACTTTACAGATCATCGCTCTATTCTCCCAAGCGACCATTAACTGTGAGTAGGCTTTGTTTCACTTTCACTAGCAGAGATAGAATCATCGTTGTTTGAACTACGGCCTCTGATACCATCTCAGATTAGTGGAACGATAACTCACACGTGTCAATAACTTCATTACTACGCTCGGCTGGTTCTCAGATAATGTGCTCGTTCGATTATACGTCTCTGTAACAGGAAGCTTGACAGTTTTTGTTACTGTTGCTAATAACGAATAGTCCATTGTTTTTAACGTTCCTTTATTCCTTCGTCTCCTTTTCCTCACCACCCCCCTCCTCTCACCGATAACCTAAAATGACAACATAAACAAAGGACTGATGAGATCCACAAGCAAAACTGTAACTTGAACTGCGTCTGTTACCCAGAGTGTAATCTGATTAATAAATACTTAACACTTTCTGCCATTTCTGTCTCGAATATCACCCGGTATGGCTCGGTTAGAGATAACAAACAATGCTCTGTTCAGAAGCTTTAGAGTACAGATACATTTTTTTTGTCTTTAGAAAACATAACGATCTAACTAGAGGGAAAAATCATGAGGGAATACAAAGGAAATTTTATTTTATTACGTTGTGCCACTTTAAAGATAACGCACATATATTTCCCCCCGTTCATTCGTTTTCCTGTGTTGAATAAAGAATCTTATTACTCGCTTAACTATTTGTTTCGTTAAAATGATTGATGCCTGGGTGGTTCACAGAGGAACCCGATAAGTACCCTTCGGGAAGTTAAATTTATTTATGACAGAAGGCTTTCTAAATGAACGGCCGTGACCTCTGGGGAGAGAGATTGAGCTACTGCAGTAGAATCTCCTTACCATCTTTGTTTCAATTTTATATTATATTTACATTAGATTTTCTCTCTCTCTCTCTCTCTCTCTCTCTCTCT
>NW_004797714.1:502486-503643 GCF_000002075.1 Aplysia californica | reverse complement strand
ATAATAATAATAATAATAGTTATAGCCAACAACAACATTAATATGTAGCTCTCAATCCTGATTTAAGAACACTGGCTCTTTACAAGTAAAACTAGAAACACATAAACATTGTGTTCTGACTAAAATGTAGTAAATATCCAGACATATAAGTCATATATCGCTTTATTCTGAAAGCAGAGATGACTTTGAGCTGACTTTTGAAAGCATTATTATGTAAATTTGATAGCTCTAAAATTACCTGGCAAAACGCTCAGGATCAAGTTACTTCACCATTTCGCTGCAATGCTTTATTTTTTTTATCCCACTCAGGAATTCTATTTCCGTTTGAGGAAGGTTAATATTCTATTGCTTTTCAAGTATATATGCATCTCCATCAATTCTCTATAAAACTGTATTCCACCCACCCAGCAAGGGTTTGCCCAGGTAGCCAGAATTGAAGTAACCCGCCTCCTAAAGATATACATCGTGTCTACAGGGAGCGTAAAACATTAAAAACCCATTGGACCAGTTATTCATTTAGTTTTGTTGTTGTTGTTGTTGTTGTTGTTGTTTACTACTAATTCAGCTGTGAAGTCTTTCACCTTGGAAAACATCGTTGTATTTGTTACAGTGTAAGTTACAGTGTATCAAAAGGAAAGCACAAAAACAATGAAAATCTGACTCTATCACGTTTTCCATGTCTGTAAACCACACCACCTCGCTGAGAGAAAAGATCGTGAAAAGGAACAGTTCCGCAGCAGCAACGCGAATCCGTCCGCGGAAAGATTGTTTTTCCCGCCATTTATTTACGACGCCTGGCCATCGGCAAATCTCCCGTGGTCACCGGATCCGTACGGCCCATTGCGCAGGATCAAGTAATTACTGTCAGACGGTATTGTGGCCCGCCCTACTTTACCGTCTGCAGCCGTCTAATAAACTGTTTCATCGGTTGCTCTCCTGCAGTTCCCATGCCACGCGTGCGCTCATTTCGAACTCACTCCAGTCTGATTTCTCGTACATCAGTGAATTGGGTATGCGCACAGCATGGAGGGTGTACGCTTTGCTGTCAGCAAGACGTCTTGGAATGAGTGTGAGTATATGCTTGTGTGTGTGAGTGAGTGCGTATATATGCAGTGAGTAAAGAGGGAGAGAGAGGGAGAGAGAGGGAGAGAGAGAGA
>NW_004797714.1:495014-497556 GCF_000002075.1 Aplysia californica | reverse complement strand
ACTTTTTAATGTTTTTTTTTTTTTTTTTTTTTTTTAAATTTGCATAAAATATTACACTTTATAAAGATATCTATTTGAGCATTACTTCGGAATACGGAACATTTTTGTTCGTTTGGGTTATGTGTAAGTGGGGCCTTTTTTGCATTATATTGACCAAACTGGATTAAGATTTGACGTCATTGAACATCTCTGCCTTAGGGCGAGTGTGCAAAGTTCTAAAACCAAGTGTGGATCAAAGTCATTGTTTTTTTGTTTGGGACGTTTTTATCGTCAGTTTGATATCCTGAATAGTGCTTGGCGAAAAGGAGGCGTAGGAATGTAGGATTGGGGGAAGGAGTGTGGGCAGCTCGAGAGAGGTTTTGAGACATACAAGGTTGTTCTTTTTGTGATAGTTTCACTTAACTCCACATAGATATTGAAGAAAATCAAGATCACGACTTTATCTTTCGTGAACTCCGAATATCTAAGTTTTGGAGTGACTGAATGTCGGAAGCAATCTCTGTATCGTGTCTTTTGGTCGAGTGGTTAATTTGGACAACAATTTTAAAAAAAACCCAACTGTGGCTAAAATGAAATCGCGAATCATAAGCTACCGTCTGACGTAAGATACGCGTTTTGCTAATTTATGAACGTCAAATGCTATTTCAGAGACAAAACCCCCAAATTCAATTAAGTACTTCCCTGCTTAAGACGAAGATACGTCGTTTGAGAGTTTGCAAAATGTTCCAAACAAACCAAGTTCATCACTGTCACATTCAAAGGATGTTTAATGCTATTCACATCATAGCCTACAATGATACCAACAGATCTATAGACACAATTAATAACATTTCGTTAAATACGCCAAAGACTTCTTTTTTTAAAAACTCCTTGCTTAAAATGTGTCCACTGGAGTCATAAAAAGCTGGGATTTGTTGCTGTTGTTCTTGTTGTTGTTTTTTTTTTGCTTTTATTTAGTTTCTTTAGAAACATTAATTTAATCGAAGTTTTTATTGGTAATGATGTGCACCACCAGCGACACTATTTAGATGATTTGGGAGACGGACTGAGAGGGACACAGAGTCCCCACCAAATAGACGGAAATACTTGATAATTTTTTTTTAAAAACGTTTTTTCTAGAATCAACCTCAAGTCTTCTATGATACACACCAGCATTGTAGAGTCTAGAATGTTAACCTTTGTACAGAGACAAAGGAAAAACCTTGTGTCATTAGTCAAGGGGCAGAAAGTGGCGCGTATTCTGTGACGTCTCAGAGGGGCATGCGCCGTGGTCCGCTTCCGGTGCTGTCCCCAGGAGCAGGTGGCCACGAGGCTGGCCGGAGGAAGAACTTTGTGACCTGGGGGTATCCTCTTGCCCTACGGGTGTCTGCCTACTTCCGAGTGTGACACTGATGACCGTTTCGGCCCGCTGAGGCGGAGCGCAGTTGGTTACAGACCTGTCTTTGCGCTGCATTTCTAGAGATTTTTTGTTGTTGTTTACTTTAAGTCTTTTTTTTTTCATTTGTGTGTTTTGATTTGGTTTTATTAACAATCTTTATGTGAGGCACGGGGTTTTATCGGCTCTTGGTTGATGATATTTTTGTAGATGCTTTTCTTCTCACCCCATTTTTACATACAATGACTGCGTAATGCAGTGACTGTCAAGCTTTTTATAGCCGACGCCCACTTTTGAAGAGGAAGAACTTTGTGACCTGGGGATATTCCCTTGCCCTACGGTTGTCTCTCTACTTCCGAGTGTGACACCGATGACCCCCTCTGCCCGCTCTAGCGCAATTGGTTACAGACTTGACCAGCACCCAGTGATCCTGGGTTTCGTGGCTCGTTAGGCTCTAGCCTTTCTCGATTTGGTTTTTGTTTTTGTTTTTGTTTATCTGTTTGCTTGTTTGTTTTTGTTTATTTCAGGGAGTGGGGATTTTAATTGGAGGGGGGCTGTATTCGTTTGTTTGTGTGATTTTAGTAGCTGCTTTTCTTCTCATCCCAAAGGGTGGTTGGAGGGCGCCACTGTTAGGTTCTACTTCTTTATTTTCCCTATTATGCTGTTTCTATCTCTTGCCTTTTCCCAGCTCTACAGGAACATCGTTGTCTCGATGTCCTTCTCGTTACTCAAACAAACGTCTTATTGCAATGTCTTGGGGCAAGGACATGTTATGATTGTAATGAGTCTTCAGAATGGCCCACATCGAGTCCAGTGGAGCGTTTCTCTAAAAACATAAGAAAAAAGGATTGCTGTGGCGCAACTCTTGTTCTGTGTTTTTGTCTGTCTATCTGTCTGTCTGCCTATCTGTATGCCTGTCTGCTTGTCTGTTTGTCTGTCTGTCTGTCTGGTTGTTCGTCTGTCAGTCTATTTGTTTATTTGTCTGTCTGTCTCTCTGTCTGTTTGACAGTCTGTCCGTCTGTCGATTGGTCAGTCTGTGTTGTCTTTGTTTACCTCATCCTTCTCCTCTCTTTATCCCTCTCCTCTCGTTATCCCCTCATCCTCTATCTATCTATCTATCTATCTATCTATCTATCTTTCTATCTTTCTATCTATCTATCTATCTAT
>NW_004797714.1:487020-492152 GCF_000002075.1 Aplysia californica | reverse complement strand
AGGAAGGAAGGAAGGAAGGAAGGAAGGAAGGAAGGAAGGAAGGAAGGAAGGAAGGGAGGAAGGAAGGAAGGGAGGAAGGAAGCAAGGAAGACAAATCAGACAGACTAGTGGAAAGAAATAAGAAAGAGGAAAGAAATGTAACAAGGAAGGAAGACAGGAAGGAAGACCGTCGAGACAGACAGGTAGAAAAAACATGCAAAAAGAAAAAAAAACAGAAAGAAAAGAAAGCTAACGAGACTGGCCGTCATCGTGCAGTCAACGGGCAAGGCTGGAGCGGTGAAGTCTCAGATTTATGAGATCCCTCGTTCTGTTAGTGAGGTTCAAGTCTGGATCATTTGATTGATGAGTACAGGGGAAAGAACTCAAAGAGCTTACAGTTGGAATAAATGCAGCCACTCCTCTTCATGGGTCGATGGTCTGCCCTTGACTGTCTGTCGTTCACGACCATTTTTCAACACTTGCGCTCGAACCTTCCTTGTTTTAATTATTTAAAGACTGGCCTGTCTCTACGTCAAGAAATAAAACTCCATAGAAAGATCCTGATCGATGAGTCGTCCTAAATGGCGAACAGGAAAGCAAATCTTTTTCCTCTCGCTTTTATTTATCCCCTTATCAATGGCTGGTGTAAATGGTAAGGATGCTAAATGTGGTTCTGAGACTAGTGTCGTTTCTGCGACATTTGATATTCTATTTTATTTTGCATTTTTCACTTAGTGGCTTCCAGTAAGTCCTCACATCATTAGAAGATGAGCCGTCCTTTTTTATTTGTTGTGTTCCTTTTTGTGTGAAGACGTGGATAGTAAAATGCATCATTACTTGTTTTTAACTGAGGAGAATGACTTATGATTTGACCTTGCGTAGATTTGTACCATGTTAGCCACCAATGTCTGGGGTCTGGCCGGACGTATGCACACTGTGGTAGCCGTGACTGGTGATTTCTCTGCTTAGCATTTTTTTCCTCAAAAAGAACTGGGTGGTAGGTGGACGCTCTGGTGTGGTTTGCTTCTTTCCTATCAAGCTATTATCGTCCTTATCTCCCTTCGTTCTTTTATGTGTATGTTACTTTCAAGTAACACCTCTAAAATTTGACACTAATATCACCTAGTTGTATTGCGGGTGCAGTAAAACCCTTACTTACACTCAACTCAAAATGAAATGTAACAGAAAAGACAGCAAATGAAATACAAATGATTGATATCGCTTTCCACCCCAATGTAGGTAGTTTGGAGCTCAGGCTTATTCCACCTTGCTTCTCAGCGTCAACCTTATAGTATGGGACACTAGAATCCAGCAGACAAAATACATGAGTGATAAAAGAATAACCAGAGAACAAAGAAGGGTAGGAAGAAAGAAAGAAAGGAAGAAATAAAAAAAGAAAGAAAGATAGAAATAAAGAAAGAGGGTCCTGTTTTATGTAGTCGTCTGCTGTCATGGCTAAAACCGTGAACTGCCAGATTTAAGAGAGCCCGGTTCGTTTGTGTTGGTGCAGACTTGGATCCATGGACAGCCGCTAAGTTCTTATACTGTGTGCTGCTTCCTGTACATGGTATTTTCCGATTTCGTTTGTCTAGAGTGTGAGGGTAGATGTTGTTCGTGCTACTGTGTTGTTGTTGTTGTTGTTGTTGTCAATGTTGTTGTAATTTTTGCCACTGTTGCCTTTTGTGTGTGTGTGGTTTGGGTGGGGGGGTGGAGAGAGGGGGGGGGGGGTCCTTTTCTTTTCTCTTTATTTGTGGGATAGGAGATCCTTTTAAGTGTTTTCTCCTTCTATCTTCAAATTTCTTTTTAAAAACGCTCTGTTTTGTCTTTATGTCCAAAGATGAAAGCCAGCTAGATTCTGGTCAATGAAATGTCCTGCCTATGAAAACAAGCGAACAAGTCTCTGTTTGTATCTTTATCTCAGCCAGGCGAATACGTTAAGCTTGCGAGCGGGAATTCTGAATTCCCAGATCTCCAGTGCTGGTGAACCACTGGTATTTTCCTATCCCGTTGCCAAGACCCTAGAACGCTAGCATGGTGATTAGAGACGATAGCATGGTGTTTAGAGACGATAGCATGGTGATTAGAGACGATAGCATGGTGATTAGAGACGATAGCATGGTGATTAGACCGACCTAAGTTGGCGAATTTGGAGAAAGAATTTTAAGCCAAAAAAAAAAAAGAAATACTTTGACTGAACTACTCTCTCATGTTTAAAAGTTTCTGTTTCAGTGGAAAAAGGGCATGGTAATGATGCAAATGAACGACCAGCACGAATTACCCAACAAAAAACAAAAAACAAAACCAAAAAAACCAACAACACAGCATCAAGTGACTGAATAAGTCAGATATCGTTCCTCGAACTCACTCAGAACAAGACAAGTAAACAAACAGGTTCATAATCTAGGCATTCCTAGGTTTTTTTATCTCAATCTGAGTAGTTTAGTTATTTTTTCACAGTTTCTTCGTTCTCTTGAATCAACAGGTGTCCAACGAATTGTTTTTGTTGGGGGTTTTTGTGTTTTGTTTTTCAATTAACTTCCATATTTACGCCCCCATTGACACATATTGCATCATTTTGAAAGCGAGCTGCTTTGATTGTGCCTTTCAGGGCCAATCCATGCTCAAAGGGATACAATGTCCCAGTAAAAAGGCGAAGATACTTGTTAAAAATTCTTCCCACCCGGGAATCGAACTCACGTTATCTGTAAGCAACGGCGAAGTGCCTAGCCATTACAGCACAGACGCCAGTGTGTTCAAGTTGGTTGTGTAAATTTATTAATGTACTTTCACTCGTTTACTCAGTCTTACAACAGAAGGTTTCCCGTTCGTTACGTGAATCTCGTACCCCTTTTGTAATCACTGGTTGTCGATGTACGTAATATTTTCGACCCCCCCCCCCCCCCCCACTCACACACCCACACACACATTAAGATCATAAAGCAAGCGGTTGGTTGTATATGTCTGTATCGTGTTTCTTTTTAGAAAGGATTTTTTATAACCACCATAACATTAGACTTACTGAAGAACACACAATTGATTAACACTTTCAAACTCTGTCAGCTGTGAAATCTGCTTGTCTTCTCTTGTTCATAACGTTTGCATGCTTCTTTAAGATGAGATCACCAAAATATGTTTTGCATCCTTTTAGACAAATCTAAGCGATTTTCTCAGTGAATCATAGGCAAAGTCCACCGCGGATGACTCACGTGATTTCGCAAGCGCAGCTCTTGCCTCATCGTCACGACCCAAGACTGAGGCGAAACTTGTTCCTGGAAGGCTGACAGAGTTTAGACTCTATAGGAATCTGAGCATCCTTCTTTTGAATTTTGGTTAAGTTCCACAATTGATGGGACTAGAACAGCCGACTAACAAAGGTCGGGACTTCAAAAAAGAAGAAAAATCGAAAATATCTAAGAGAAGTGTATTTTATGTTTCTTATCCGGTCCTACTTAATGAACGGTGGTGAAGAATTATTTGTTTTCCTTTCTCATCAACAGAAATTGATTGAAATGGAAGGGGTTTTTATAGTTATAGTACCCTGTGTGTGGTTAGGGTGGAGAGGGGGGGGTGAAGAGGGGATGGAGAGAGGGTGGAGAGGGGGAGTGAAGAGGGGGTGGAGAGAGGGTGGAGAGGGGCTGCAGAGCGGTTGGAGAAAGGTTGAGAAGGTGGAGAAGTGGATGGAGAGAATGGAAAAGGGGGTTGAGAGGGGGTGGAGAAGGAGTGGAGGGGTGGCGAAGGTGGAGGATTTTGCCTTACAGCAAGTGATCAGAGAGTTTTTATTGTTTCCTATATGTAAAAATGTCTTCTCCTTTGAATCATCCTCATAATACAGAGGCCCTGGAGGCCCCCGATCTTCCAAGTTTGCAAAGGAATTTCCCAAAGATTTTAATTCTAATACAGTTTGAGAAACAAAATGACATCTAAAAAGAAACAATGGGTCTTTCGCGAAGCAGAGGATGCCCACTTGGGAATGGACGCTGAAATTGTCTTAGCAAGATAGACGACAAAACGGTGGTAATTCTGACAGGCTAACTTAAATATATTTGCCTTAACGTGTATTGATTCACAATAAATACTGGAGAAAAAGGCTTCATCTGGGCGCGCCGGGAATCCCTTAAGAGCGGTTTGCATAACAGATTGAAATCCTGAGCTTTGGAAGTTTGTGGGAACGCAGCGTATAAGGGAGGGAATATCGTGCCGAGGGCAGCGTCCTTTTAGTTTGTTGTCGAAGATGTATTTGCGTTTATTTTCTTTTCTGCTCCAGCATTTGAAGTTGCTGTGCCCGCAGAGGACATAGGGTGCAGTTCTAAGCGATCATGTATTTTTAATTATTTTTCTTTGAGTTTCCCTCTAAATAATTAATTCTTTTTTAATGCATCAAAGTGCTTGTTCATACTTTCTATCACACGATAATGTTTGTGGTTGTTTCTAGTTCACAGAGCACGGAAATGTTTTCAGAATTCCAGGGTCGAAATCCCCTTTTCGTGAGCAGGAAGAGAAGATGGCTTCGTTCGAAGTCGTTTAAATATGTTCATGGTTTCTTTAGACGAGGAATCTCAGGGGGAATAATGAGTAAGCTAGGAAATTATTTGTTATGAATTATGCGTACCAGGTCTGCTTTATTGTTAGGGAAACAAACTTTGTACAATAATATGTTTAATACAGTAAAGTATTTGGACGTAAAGCACCGACTTGCGCGTCAAAAATAAAAATTAAAACTTGTTCATTTTAAGGATATCAATATATCATCATCATCAACATTGCCTTTTCACCCTGAATCACGATATAGGCCACGAACAAACACTTTCTACCTTTCCCTATCCTGAGCTAGATATCAATACATAACTAAAACTTAAACCCCTATTGACATTTCCTTATAGTAAAAAGAACAAATTCAGTACTCGCTTCTAAAGTAGTGTTATAACTTATAATAATGGGGTAGACTCATTTTCGCACATTCCAGCTTACTTCATCACTGGAAGTGCAGGAGCTTTTCGACAAACGAACTGAATGTCGCTTTAAAACGTCGTGAGCGGTCCCAGACCCATCAGGCTGTGACAACTCAGCGATTAGTCGCGTTATCTCGCAGAGATTTCCCGGTGGACCGTCTCTCTCTCTCTCTCTCTCTCTCTCTCTCTCTCTCTCTCTCTCTT
>NW_004797714.1:483602-485382 GCF_000002075.1 Aplysia californica | reverse complement strand
AACTTCAAAAATGTAAACCTAAGTTTTAAGACCCCTGAAGCCTCTGAAGTATGTATAGAAAGTGTCTCAGTAGGCATGGAACAAGATATACTGCTACGGCATACTAGAAAACAAACTGAAAGTGAAAAGCAGCCACTGTTTAGCCCTGCCCCCACCCCCACCCAAACACACATACAAAGGCTAGACGTACTTTTACCTTGTAAAAATGTGAAACCTAAGTGCAGTCAATTGATACCTTTCCAATTGACACTGTCCCATGCAAATGAAGTCCAGAATCAGATACTGTACATTGTACTAGACACCCACTCACACACACATTGAACAAATTCATTTAGCACTGAAAAATTTCTGATCATATTCAAAAGCTCTTTTCTTCATTGCTCTTCTCAATTCTCAGAACATTGCTCTAAGTAGGAACTGCGTCAAATGCTCATTATAGAAATTAGAGTACCTCCACCAGGGCAGTGCTACTGACTGAAATGTCTTTAGTCCATTCCCTAAGGGGGAATATTAACATGTTCTTATGTACAGCAGAATTGTAAATGGGCTTATTAATTATCAATGCCATGCTCTTACTGTGCTGGAATAACATAGGGGGAGCTGCTTGCCTCATCCTTACTATCGTCATATTTCCTCTACTTCTTTGTATTTTTGTCACTCTCTTGTGAACTGCTATTGCCGAGTGCTTTGACAGTCGAAGCAGACTTTGTACTGCTGAAGCTGGAGAGGTGAGCAGAGTAAGCCTGATTCCCCGTTTGGATTTCTCTGTTGACATCCTCCCCTTTGCGCTCATATGACCTAATGCAGTTGCGAGCGCCGTAAAACATTACTAAAACTTTAAAAAGTAAAGGAATTAGAGTCTACCTGGGGTGAAGGTGAAAATGAGGAGAAGGAACGGGGAGATAGAAAGGTAAGAGGGATGGGTGTAGTGCTTTTTGTCCAGACACTGCCCAGCCGAACGAGACGCTTCTCTCTCCTTGATAAGATAAGATGCAACTTATTGTCCAGATCCTGGTACATTGGTGTGGGGTTTCAACTGGGCGGTCTGCAGAAAAGAACACAGAACTATGGATGGCTTAAAATTCAATACCCATTAAAGATTAGAAATATGCTGACAGTAATAAATGTGCAGGCAGTAATCAGAGACAGGTTGATTTGATTAATGTAACATGTATCTGATGAAATTGTGTAAAATAATATTGTGTATTTATACTGCTGACGTGTTCTTCCTTTGTAAGCAACAGAGAGGCCAACTGGCAATAATTAGGAGTCATCTTTGCGCTCTGTGGGCAAAAGCTGAATTCTCGTGGGAGGCTGATGTCACCGCTGAGCGGGTGGTGCTCGGAAAAGCCTCGCGTAGATAAGTTTCACATTGTGACAGGGGCGATCGCGACACATACGAGCCAGCGTGATAAACAATGATAAAGGAACGAGTATTTGTAGTGTGACAATACACCAGTGAAAACCTTATCATCTTTCAGAGCTCCTTCAATTTTGGTTTTTAACAGCCAATAAATGTTATTGTTTATTGAAAATGATTGTCTGCAATCAATCTCTTTTTTTTAAGCTGATAAAACTTGACCGGTGCCTCTGGTTTTGCCCAGTGAAAGAACAGCCCCCGTACACGCACAATATTATGCCAACACACAAAGACAACACACAGAAAGTCACTCTTGAACACACCAACACAAACATAGACACGTACACTCGCATACACACTCACACTCACACACACACACACACACACAGACACACACACACACACACACACACACATATA
>NW_004797714.1:479596-480632 GCF_000002075.1 Aplysia californica | reverse complement strand
TACTCTTATCGACTTTAGACCACCAAGGGATATTTAACGTGCGCAACCTGCACCCAGGCCCTCCAAGATTTTTCGCCCTTGTCTGAGAAGGCTAGGTGTAGATCTTTTCTACCAGAAGATCAGGGGTGTGGCTGAAAGACAGCAGTAAAAATGAGCCAAAGAGTAGCAGTAGAAAGGCTGCAGAAAGAGTCAGGAGCCCAGAGGAGGAGGGAAAGGAGGTGATGGGGTGGGGGACATAAAGAGGAGACGAAAGCAGACGACAGAACATTGCTAGAGAGAAGGAAAGGAGGTGAAAGGAGACAATTTTAGGGAAGAAAATTTTTCAGTCGCTACTCGAATTCGAACTCGAGGCCTTTGAATGAGAGGCCAACACCTCAACCTGTGGGCCACGAGAGAACCCGTCCATGTCTTTTATAATGATACATGGACGCATAAAATAGTTATAATTACCTCTCTTTCTTAGCAAAGTTTAAAATGATATGGTGATGCTATCGGTAAACAAGGAAGTAGGAAATCTTTAATAAACGAATTAGTAGGGTATAACGTATAAAACAATAGATGAAAAGAAAGGTTTATGAGGCATTAGCCTTTTACCTTCATCCACTCGACGGGCGGTCTCTCGCTAGACTTTACAATGGTCACCTGATCCTCACTTCCAGTATTTCCAGACAATATTATATTATACTGAAAGTTTATGAGTAAAGTATTGAGTTGGCTGGGTAATGGAGAAAGATTTATTAACTATGCTTGAGGGCTCGGGGAGGGGGTCGAGAAATACGCATAGATTATAAAGATTTGATAAGAGGAGGAGGAGAAGGAAAAGGGGGAGAGTCGGAGAAAAATGATAAGGAAGAAGAGATGGAGGAGGAGAGGAAGGAGGGGAAGGAGGAAGAGCTAACGGGGTCGGAGAAAAAGTAGGAAAAGGACGACGAGAACAAGGGAGACTTTTCATAATTGTTATGGTTTGGCACTCCCTTTGACTCAATCTAAATTCAATCTGGGGTGTGTGTATGTGTGTGTGGGGGGGGGGGGGGGG
>NW_004797714.1:477780-479496 GCF_000002075.1 Aplysia californica | reverse complement strand
GGGCTTCATCTCTTATTATTAAACCGTACCCGGGATGGGAATTTTACAACATACCGGCAGACAAACAGAAAAGCTCTTTAAAAAGAAAATTCTTTAAACAGGAGCCTAACTCGTATCTTTTGCGTGTAAAGCAAAATACAAACCCGTTTTACACCACAGGAGTCAAAGTTCTGGAGAAAAAAAAGATAAGTAAGCGACAAGTAGAAGAATGTTGCCTGGCCTGTCAGGGTATCTGCATCGAAACAACGTGTATAAAAATGTAGACTGCTTTCAAATTGACTTACAATCCTCCTAATGAAACATTCACCAACGGACATAATTATCTGCGCTAGAGTTCTTTCCAAAAAGTGGCAAAATAACTCAGAAACACACACGCGCACGCACGCGCACACATACACACACACACACACACACACACACACACACACACACACACACACACACACACACACACTAAGAACAATAGCATAGGCATGTACAGACAGAATGATGAACATACATACGCATGCTTATGGACAGATAGAGAGAGAGAGAGAGGGAGAGAGAGGATGCTGAGACAGACAGACAGACAGACAGACAGACAGACAGACAGACAGACAGACAGACAGACAGACAGACAGACAGACAGAGAAAGAAAGAAAGAGAGACGGAGATTCCACAACACCCTCAACTCAAGGCACACGCTTTCTGTAAGCACAACCACGTGAGCACACACACTCAAACATGCTCTCACCAACGGAAAAGTAAACACCACCCCTTTTGTCCTTCCTAGATTTTTTTCCTTTTAAGCATAAACCACTCTCCAACGTTCTAACCAATCCAAAATACCCTGAAAGCTTTTGAGAGGCTGCTGCCCTCGGAAAACTCTAAAAATCAATAATACAAAATGTTTGACCGGGGATTCGCATAAAGATTTTCATTTAACTTGTGCCTAAAGACCAACAGAAGTTAAAAAGGTAGCCAAACATCAATTTCCATTAAAGTAGTTTTCGCTGAAGTACCTTAATTATTGACGGGATTTTACGTGCTTCAAAGGAGGTGGGCACGACATTCTGTGCCCAGGAGAGGAATAATTATGTAGTTCAGAAAACCATTACAGCTAACTTTGTTAGGATGGAGAGTGTCATTTCAGATTTTAGAATTCCGGCGTAGGCAGGGGAAGTCCTCAAATGTTCGAACATTGTGTAATATACGGTCGAAGTATGATAGGTTGATACCCTGAGAGGTTCGGCTCTGTTTGAAGCCTTTAGTGCGGACGCACTTTTATTACTTTTCTGTTCGGCAGGAGTGAACAAAGGGAGCAGTTTTGCTGGCTTATACAAAACAATAAAGCATAAAACACAAATAGCAACTTCAAAACATGTATGAAAAAATATGAACACATAAATGCACAAAAGCATTCTAACAATAAAAGAACAAATGGAAAAACTCTCTCTCACACACACACACACACACACACACACACATACACATACACACACACATACACATACACACTCACACATACACATATACATACACACACACACATACACATTCACACATACACATATACATACACACAAACACACACACACACACATACACATACACACAAACACACACACACACTTACACACACATACACATACACAGACATACACAGACATACACACACACATACACATACACACACATACACATGCACATACACACAAACACACACACACACACACA
>NW_004797714.1:476129-477425 GCF_000002075.1 Aplysia californica | reverse complement strand
CACTCACTCACTCACTCACTCACTCACTCACTCACTCACTCACTCACTCACTCACCCACTCATTCACTCACTCATTCACTCTTACTGTTTGGAATTTGCATTTGCAATTAAACAGACATTAACGTACTACAAAAATATCATGAAGGAGTATGATGTTTATCAACGCTCCTTATAAGAAAAGAATGATAAAATTCACACAGGTGTAGAAAAAAACGTTCTTTACCTCTAGATTTTTATATCATTGTAATATCATTATGGTTGATCGCTAGCTGCGCTCTGAAAATGAATTGTACTGCTGCATGCCAAAAATAATGTCCAAGGCGTATTTGTACATTTTAATATCTATAAATCTTTCATGTAGCACAATGTATTAAATGCGATAAAATTACATTGTGTATTATCTGGGATTGTGGTTGTTTTCTTGCTTTCTAAAGCTTGTTTGATCTAACTGTAAAAAGTCTCCCTTTCAAAGGAAGGTGGTCTCACAAAATGATAAGATAGTGACCACACGAACTTGTTTACAGTTATCCGAGTGAAATATTGTGTTCACGTTGTCTCTCCAGTAAATCTTTCAAAATTACAACAAAATATGTATATTTTTTAACTCTTCCAGTGCCACTTTTTAATCACACATGGCCATGATATTGCGCTAAAATCATGTCATATCACTGCATGGCTTAGAAAACGTTGCTGTTGTAAACTGTTTCTCCTGTTTTTCGAACCTTCCCTGCATACATATCCAAACAGAGATTCACTACTTTTTTTTCGCTGTTTTTTGCTTTTTAAAAAAACGTTTTGGAGGCATTTTTAGGGGTTAATTTTTTTATTTAAAAAAAAAAATTATTTTTTTTTAGAAATTAAGATATTACTCAAGTACAAAATCAAGCCTCTCGCTGTTACCTGGCCCTTCGTTCCCCGCTCTCAACACTTTAAAAATCGTTTTTGAACAAACCTTTCAAGAACGGCAAAAGCACCAGCAGCACCAGAGGTTGTAGCAACAACATTGCTCTTAAAAAAGCTCGGGGTAGGGCAAAAAAGGCTTCCGAAACTGGTGAGAAGAAATCAATGGCTCTCCATCAACGCATGCACATTTTGCACAGCCCCTTTGCCTTGTCTCCTTTTTCTCAACGGAGTCGGCCTTGTGGAAAACTGAATTACAGCTTTTTGTATAGGCCATCACGCTCCAGTGGCGCGCTCACGAAACACAATATGTACTATTTTTAACTCCCTTCTTTCTGCTATGAGCGTTTTATGCAATCTTTTACTTTGAATGCAGTTGTCTTTTTTTTGGAAGGG
>NW_004797714.1:469113-473407 GCF_000002075.1 Aplysia californica | reverse complement strand
TATATAATAGATAAATATACTTTATAATATCTATTTTTTATGATATAATATATTATATTCCCGTACTTTAAAAATTCAGATTACCATTTTCCGGTCTGGTTTTCAATAGTTCAATGGATGGTTGGAGTGTGCCACTGATAGTCCTACTTCTTTTCTTTCCCTCTAAAGTTTCTATCTATCTGTCCTACTTTTTCCTCTCAGTAAATTACCGCTGCTGTGTCGATGTGCATGCCATTGACGAGTCCATCAATAAGGCCTCCGGCGCGGACTCTGCCCCTCTTGAGGTCTTTGATTAAGGGTGGAGACCGCCTTGTTGAGGCACTGACAGAACTATTATGTCAAACGTGGGTATCTGAAAATACTCCCCAGTGGTACAGAGAAGCAACCATAATTAAACTGTACAAAAAAACCCCGCAAAAACCAAAACAATTGTGACAGACAACCTTGACCCCCCGAGGCGGTGCCATTGACTGAAGTGTCTTTAGGCCATTCCCAAAGGGGGGACATTTTTCGTTCTAATGCACAGTAGAATTGTAAATGGGCTGATCCAACAATGTCATGCTCATAAATGTGCCTGCACTACAAAAGGGAACTGCTGCTTTTCCTCTCCTAATCGTTACTATCGTCATTTTCCTTTACATATTTTGTATGTTTGTCACACTCTTGTGACCTCTTATTTCCGGGGTGCCTTGATAGTCGAAGCAGACTTTGTGCTGTTGAAGCTAGAGAGGTGAAGAGAGTACGTCTGATTCCCTGTAAGGACTTCTTTGTTCACATCCACCCCTTGGCGCTCATATGACCTTATGCAGTTGCGAGCGCCGTAAAACCTCTACTAGAACAAACAAACAAGACAGTCTTGTGAAAATCTCAGGTGTATTATTATCCCTCTTGCCTATAGCCGGTAAGATCGTGGCCCGATTTTTCTTGATCGTCTGTTAAAGTATCTCTCCTCAAAAGACGCGTTCAACGCCTGAAAGTCAGAGTGGTTTTTACACTAAAAGAGGAGCAGAATACATGATTTTTGCGGCCGGGTAAATCACAAAAAAATTCATAGAACAGAATAAAGCCTAATGACCCTTGTTGACCTAACAAAGACTTTTGATATAGTTAGTTGGGAAGCTTGGGAAAAGGTTTAGTGAAGTTACAGCTCCTTGCCAAACTTCACCACGATGGTTTGCCAAGTTATCTCGTGTTATCAACATCCCCTTCTTTTTTCCCTCGTTTATTCGTTGTGTTTGACCATAATGAACGTGAGACCGCGCCGTAAAGGTCATAATTTTGTCACGCTCTTTGGTTGGGGTTTTCCTGGTTTTCTTGGGCGCATAATAATATGTATAACACAGCTCAGTTATTTATTACGAGGGAAAAACCCGCGATCAAAATCCCACCTGCATTAGGATAGGGACGTGGTGGTATCAGAAAACCTCGAGCATTCTTTTCCTCGGTGATGATCAAACCAAGGCCTTGGCGACTCCCATTAACAATGCGACGCCCACATCATGGTGAAAAAGCTTGCTGCTAAATTATAGAAAGATATAATTACATATTGCCGCCCATGGCGGGTTAGCCTGATCTGAAACAATAAAAAACCGTTTCAACACAAGAGCGCTGTTGCTTTATTTCATACGTTTGAGTGGGGCATTTTTGTCCTTACACCGCCGGTCTCATTTTTATAGGCTTAAAAAAAACTCAACTAGCGAATATGATCAACATTTCTTCACTCGTTTCTGTGTTTTGTGCGAACTGAAAGCGAAAAGCATGGTTTCTGTTGTTTCCCCTTCTGATATTGTTTTCCCGATCCAACGGAAAGCTCTTTCTACAAGTGGCGCTTCTTTGTTCTTTGTCATCATATCGCTCACAACTGTCATGAATTATTGCCCCCTTATAGATGATCTGGGGTATCGTTTGACATTACTTGATGGATTGTCTGAAAGGCGAAAGCCCATTCATTATTAAAGTGCAGCTGTCAGCTACAAATTAATTAGTTGGCAATTATTTCTTCCGATGCGCTTCTCTGAGCAGGGTTGTTCGTACCTCTCATTGGCAGATTTCATGTTTTATTCACCCAACAGCCACCGATTAATTCTAGACCGCTGTCAGACCACGCACATTTTGGCAAAGACTACCGCGGTGATCTTTCGTTACGTCGGAACTGTCAAAAGCAACGATAATATCCTTAAATCGCCCGATTTAATTCCCTGGTTTTCCCATACATACTCCCTATCAACAAATCTTTTTATTGACTTGATGTGATAAAAATATTATTACGTGATAAAATTTAACTTCATTTTTATACAGGATTCTGTTTATTTCGAAGGTGGAACATTTGGTTCACCATCAGGACATCGGTCGGGTAAAAGCCAAAATGAAGTATAAAGAAAGGACAGCAGACTCGACACTCTTCAAGGATTTGACTTCCGAACGTTCGCACCTTTTCATTGCTCCTAAATCAATAGTTCGTAATCAACGAAATACATCAAGGGCTTCTGTTCCCAGCGATCGACTCACCCATAGAGTCTGCTTTCTATACTTGTCAACTGACAAAATGTCGAGTACTAAAAGAATTAAATGGAACAGAAACGTTAGGGTCTAAAGGGGAAACAACAATAGCATAGCTGTACAGCTCTCAGAGCTGGTTTCTGAACGTGACAGAATGCTTTTTAAATGCTGTTTAATTAGTGTGGCTGCCTAAAACGTGACGGCAAGGGGCCTTACGGAGTAGAAAGAACGGCCACTGCAGTCGAACCAGCAGTCGATCACCCATGAGATCTAGCAAGGGAACGTAAAGAAGAAGACATACTACTTTTTTATTTCTAAATCTTGCAAGCAAGTTTGGGTTACAGCCGTAATCAAGAACGCGACATGAGCTCGGCCGGAACTCTATTAGGCTTCGAGGCAGATCACCCTGGTTCGCGTCCACAACATCGTGTTCTTGACTTTGGGTTGTGTGGTAAGTGTCCATTGTGCTTCACCCACACCTGGTTCAGCCTTGTCATAGGGCTCGGTAAGCGCAAGTCCCCGCTCAGCAGCAAGCTCTATGCGCTTCACCGTCTATACTATTACCCCAGCAGACTTGAGAGCTTTCTGAAACAACCTCAACTTCCCGGGGAGCTTACAGTGCAAGCGGCCATTTATAGGTGCTAAAACACTAGCATACTGACTCAATCTTTCGCTGTCGGTGGCTGTATACCCATTCCCACCTGAGTGAAGTGAGGAAAATTCGTGTAAAGTGCCTTTCCCTAGGACACAACGTCGGGCCCGCGCCTCGAACCCCCGAACCCGCAACCTCACGATTACGAGCCCGGTAGCCTAACCAGTAGGCCACCGACGTCACATAATATACTATTAGAATCGATTCCAGATATCATATAACAATTACTAAATCCAAAGGTTGTGAACCTAAAGACTCGGATATCCAATGACTTTTTAAAAGAAATTCTGATAACACTAAAACCCTTGCGCTAACCCCTATTCTAACTATATCACTAAACCTAACCTTAACCCTGGCATTGAAACCTAACTGATAAAGCACTGTTGAAGGTCTGTTAGGCCCCCATTATATAAGCCAAGGTTAAGCTAGTAGAAAACGGTGGTATCGATCTATAATTGTATGAATTGGTTCCTCTAACGTGCTCCCTGGTTCACATACCCAACAGAGCATTCTTGATATGTGTTGTATGGTGACTGTCCACATTTCTTTACCCACATTTAATTTGGTCTGGTCATACACGGACATTAAATCGTGCCTCTTACATAATACCAGGACGTTGAAAATGTCGTTATTCCAATAGCTTTTGTTAACGGCATATTTTTATTTATTTATTTATCTATCTATCTATTTATCTATTTATCTATCTATCTATTTATTTATTTATGCTTAGCTTTTCCGGTAGCTGAACGTCGCTTATTGAACGTTCTTTCAATACAACACCCTGTCTCTTGCTTTTCTACCAGTCTAAGTTATCTGGTTCCATGCTAGGTTTCCACGCCTTCTTCCCTTTTCCTGGAAGGTCCCCTCCCTCCCCGCCCCTGTTTCACCCACCCCCTTCCATCCATTTCTTTTTCCCCTCGCCTTCTAGTGACATGTACAAAACAAAATTCAGAGACAATGCCAATGTTACATAATATGCGATATATGATAATGCCAAAACAAAATATATTTCAAATTATGTCATAACTTGACTCACCCGTTGATATCGAACGTATTATTTTTTTAGTTCTTCTCTCTGTCTCTGTCTCTGCCTCTATGTCTCCCTCTCTCTTTCTCTCTCTCCCTCTCTCTCTCTCTCTCTCT
>NW_004797714.1:465366-466386 GCF_000002075.1 Aplysia californica | reverse complement strand
CACACACACACACACACACACACACACACACACACACACACACACACACACGAACATATACACAAACGTGCACGTTTCAAAGCTGATTGTTTAAGGATGTGTAGTGAGAATAATATTATTGGAGGTTTAAAGTTCAATTCCTCTGTTTCGTTCTGGTTAGCGTAAATCACCACGTTGCTACTGAACTTAAATGAACCTTGTCAAGGTTTTTTTTCTCTGATTTAGTCGTAGTTTTTGCCTCAGACTAAAAGCGATCGATATCCTTGTCAAACGCTTGGCAGTTCCTTTGTTTCATTGCCTGGAAGGACCAACCCAGAATAAAGCAAAGCATTCCAGCAGAAAGACTGAGATTCTTGATTAATTTAATAAATGTCTCTGAAGTACAGCCCCGCAACCGCCATGCCAGTCAGTTGTAAAAAAAAGGCTGTGTTCTACTCTTTTTTTTTAAATCAATGTATGTGGTGTAACTGTTAGACTCCTTTTCATTATACGTAGAAGGCTTGAGCTCAAATCCCCTGAGAGGGGCGTTATTTTATTATGTGGTACCTCAATATCCCCTGTCCGTCTGCTGGAATGTTGTATCCCAGTCAGCCGCGATGGACGTGGGAGCTGGGTTAAAGGAGCTCGGGGCCCTCTCGTAATTTAACAAAAGTTTGTCAGTGTGGGGGTATAAAACAATTACAATAACACTATTTTCTTGATACGCCTCCCACCCCCCACCCCTCGTTCACTTTTATTTTTATCCTGTCACATCACGATATTGTATTGTGTATCGAAAAATAGTTTTTAAAAAAATAATAATAATAGGCTTCCTGTGATATCTTAATGCTACACATATGCCATTGAGCATCAGATTCGGATGAAAATGATCAATAAAAATGCAATTTGTTATTGTTCTCGTGCAGATACAATTTATTATGTTATAGCAAGCTTGGGTGAATCGCTATGGTTTATAATTTGAGTCACGTTCAGGATTTTCACGTACACACACACACACACACACACACACACACACACACG